>NC_143205.1:18981250-19285000 GCF_051530095.1 Phoenix dactylifera
AGAGAGAGAGAGAGAGAGAGAGAGAGAGAGAAAACTAACTTGAGAAGAGATCACGTCTATCGAAACACGTGTGTGTGTGAGAGAGAGAGAGAGCAAGAGTGTGTGGGGGGGGGATGGGGGAGAGAGAGAGTGAGAGAACGAAAGGGAGGGAAGGAGAGATTCACCAAAACTTTATGCCTCAGACAAGTCTTCTAAATGTTCATGCATACACACTGCCAGCCAAAATTGATGGAAGATGTTGAAGGCAATTGATGAGATGGACACTTTTAACATGAGCAACTTCAAAGGACGAAATCAATAGAAGGTCTATTTGCTCGCAAAATAAGAAAAATTAGAATACATATGAAATAGCACATGGATAGCCACAAAACATAGCAAGAAATGATGATGCAATAGTTGAAATTGACAACGACATTAAGAATGGGTTTGACTTGTCTTGTTTGCCAAGCTTGGTGTCACCCTTAGTTTCCAGAATCAAGTGGGTGTGAGAACAAATATAGATGCAAGTGTAGGGAAGCAGATACGTTAGATACAATTGACTGAAGTGCTTAGGAACAAGTGCATATGAGTTTCGGGATAGACTGTGAAGCGCAGAAGCAGGTATGTTACCCTAGTTAGAAGCTTCCTGCTAACAAGGTTACACCTAGACTCTTGTGTCTAGCTTCTAATCGCCTACAAAGAAGCAAGTCACGTGCTTGAAATCAAGTGATATCATGAATCACCAATAGGTTAGCACTCAACCAAGAAACACTTTCAAAATTTTTACATACAAGATGGAAAACCTTGGAAACTTTAACAAAATAACATCTCTTCATATTTATATTTTTTTGAGATTTTAAATTAACGAAAACAATAACTGTGTTTAACTATATCTCCTGCATGCTCCTATTTCTCCTCACTCTCCTCATTCAAAACTAGAGACTTGGACACATATTTAGATCCTACCCTCAAATTCATGTCCGTGCAGCCTCAAATCCATGTCCCAACAGAACTGGCCCACGAGGAGCCGATCAGAACAATAAAATAGTGCACAAATAAGGCTTAGGGAGTTTAAGCAAATAAACGGCTCCATGTCATGCTGTGCAGGCATAAAGTTTTCCATGATATGCCCATAAAAAGACATACTTTGTCATCACATGTACAATATTCGCGCTTCACACAATAATTCAAAAATATGAGAACATAAATTTCCAAGAATCATGATATTGCATGAATACATGGGGTACATGTTCTTGCAAGCATTCAACGGGGATACAAACAATGTCCGATTTCTGATTAATAATGGATCAGAAACCAATACTTTAAGATCAGACATGTTAATAGGATAACAACCCAAACAAGACTATGTGCAATAGATGATGATAAGTTTTTCCAAATTGTGAACTTTAAGCACCTTGCCAAAACAGTAACTATGAAATTTATCATCAAGTAACGTTTGCAAAACATGACTCTATACTCTACACAGAAGCAAGCTCAGAAGGAGAATCAATCAAGCAGATTACAGGAAAAACAATATGGTATTAAAATCAGTTCGAACAATTTTTGAAAACCAAAGATAAGAATAACCAAAGACATGTCGCAAAGGCTGATCTGACTTTTCTCAAGCGATCACTTAAGCCAATCATACACTCTAAAATCCAATCTAGGGCATCACTTCCCAAGATTCAAGCACAAGAATCCGAACAACTAAAAAACAAAAAACATCAAATTCAACCCAAATCAATCCATCTAAACTCAAGCCAGCAGAATCAAGATAGCACTAAAAGAACACTATACAAAAAAGATCAATCGAACTCTAACATAACAAAAACCAAGAGATTAAATAATAAAGGCACCTTTTTGCAGGTCAATGGCGACGCCAGGAAGTACACACAATCGGTGTTCCTCTTCACCGCCTCCTCCTCGGCCGTCAATGGGTGGATCCCCTCCCGCCCGCCACCGCTCTCCATCCCCCTTCCCCTCTAATCACCTTCCACAAAAGAAACAAACTATAGGACCAAAGATCAAGCTGCCCCAAGGCGATCGAAGACAGAGATCAAGGCGTAAAAATCCACAGATTAGGGCAGAGAACGGGAGACGAAAAGAGGAACTGATCTAACGACTAGATCGACACATGGTACGAGAGGGTGGGAGAAGAGATTGGGGATAAGAAATCGCAGGGAGAAGGGTTTTAATTTATAGAACTTGTCATGAATCAATGAGGGTTTTCGAGCTTTTCTAGCTGGGCTCGCGTGAGCCCTTCTTCCTCCAAAAGAATGCTCGCGTTTGGTCCCCTTTTACCTCCTCATCGCCAGGGCTTGCTTGGGGCTTTAGATTCTCCGGAAACAGCCTTCCAGTATCTAATTTTAACCCTTATGCCACTCTGAGTAAATAATTTTGAAATGGATAAGGTAAAGAGCAGTGTAGTTTTGTTATTAAGAAAGCATTTAGCATGGAACATCTTTGGTAAGTGATCTTAAGTATCTAAAAATTTTTAATCACTCAAATATATAGCATAACAACTATAGTAATCTTGAACGATAAAAAAAAATAAAAATAATAAAAAAATAAAACAAAAAATAGTAAATAGAAAAAAAATAAATAGAAGATAGAAGAGCCTCTATTCCAAATGAACAAATTCAAACTCGAAAGAAATCTTTCTAATTCTCGAAGAACGAGGAACAAAGAAATTGATTGAGAAAGATTTTTTATTCTTATTATAAAATCATGATTTGATTTACATATGTTTGGTAAAAAAAATAATATTCCTGATCATAAATGGAAAGTGTCCAATTGGAACATGAAAACGTGATTGAATTGATCTTAGTTACTCTTCGGAACTAAGTGGAAGAAGGAAGAAGATTCTCAAACAAAAAAAATGATCCAATTACTTCGAAAGAACTGAACGAGTAGCCATATGAGGTGAAAATCTCATATAAAATTATATAAAGTGACAGTAAAAGTGACTTATGTGTCAACTTTTTCACTATCATCCCAAAAAACCAAACTCTGCCTTATGTAAAGTTGCCAGAGTACGAGTAATTTCTGAATTTGAAATTACTGCTTATATGCCTTGTATTGCCTATAATTTACAAGAATGGAGATATATTACCTCGGGATAAAGTTCATCAGTAATCTCATTTGAGTCACCAAACACCACCTAAGTGGTAAGTTGGGAGGCCTAGTGATATAAGCTTGGAGATGAGATGTTCCCGCCCTACCATTGGATCTAAGCAAATCTGTCGTCACCAAGATGAGGTTGGAGTCAGCCTGGTGTGCGAAGGGGGAGTCATGCGACCGGGTGATTCGGATCTGGGTTTGGATTGGTTGAGTTCTAAGAGGTCATGTTGTAAACTGGAAATAGATTTTACCGCTGGAGAGTGCTTTGCTGGTTCCCAAAGGATTCAGGCGTTTGAACAAGAAGGCTCTTACGTGGCAACTCAAACTCCGACAGCCCACAAGAAGGTTGCGGTTTTACATAGTGCCAACAAAGCTGAGCATTCTAATAACCATTGTCAGACTGCAAAGAATGTTGCATAAGTCTTCCATTTTGTTTATTAACTAGGGGCTCCTCAATACCTAGCTACCCGTTATCATCATCCATGCAGCATCATCTCATACAACGAGGGAACAACTAGATATATGATGCGATGGAAGCAGGTAGTGGGATGAATGGGAAAGCTTTTTCTGATCATGCAATCCTGAATTTTTTTATATACTACCAAAAAAATCGTCATAAAATGATGCCGCATTTTTTTCTGAAAATGATTTTTTCAATGGCATGAAAATATGTGGATTGCATGGATAGATAAGCTGCCTCGCTTGCAATGTATATTTCTTGCAGCCAAGCATCCTCTCTCTCTCTCTCTCTCTCCACATGAATACATGGTACATACATGAATCAAAAATATACTGAATGGAAATTATTTTTTGTTTCTGAAAAGGAAATAACAAATTGCCAAAGACAATTTAACCAAGGAAAAGCAAATATATAATTAAAGTTCCTCGTTTAAGCACGACAGGAAAAGGAAAGTTACACTACATTCGATCAAAAGCATAAGGAGTTCCCAAATGAGACACAGGCTTCCAGAAAATCCTCAGTATGAGTGGTTGAGTGCCCATACACGATCCAACTATGCTAACAATCCAAGAAAGCAGACCTAATGGAGTGGCATTATAGATCGCCATAGTATCTCAACTACAACAGATTTACCCAATTCTTCGAGTTGAACATTCTCCCACTTGCATTGATTTGGGTCGTGATAGACAATGAAATAGTGACTTTAATTCTGGAGATCCAATTGTCCCTCTCGAGCTGAAAATGACTAGTTACCAGTTCTCTTATTACATATATATCGAAGTCATGGATCAAAGTTCTTAATGAATGATCATAGATGCAGAATTCATAGACCACTAGAAGTACACCAGCACTTTGCATATCCACGATTCAGATGCACCTCCTGAAGGGCACACCAACTCGGTCCATGCCTGCACTGACCCAACCTCGACAAGAACCGACATCATTAGCTGACATCTAACAATAAAATTGGATTTTAAACTGAATACAGCTACTATATATTTTCATAAATACATCGAATTCCTTGGGAATCGCAAAATTGAGTTGGAACCAAAAGATCACAAAATAGTTTCCTGAGTATTTAAGTAATTGCACATGATGCATAAAAGAATCATAAAAAAAAGTTAAAAGGATTTCATGATAAGCATTCAAGAAACAGAAATATATTAAGATAGGAAAAAGCATTGAGCGCAACGCCACTTGGACAACACCCTGCAATAATATACTTCACGGATAGCAGTTTAGGTGACACACAATCTTGATCCCAACTGTCTGGGTAACAGAGCAAGTTGGTGATGAATTGATAGGTAGAAAACAGTAAATATAATTTGATGGCCTCTCATAGTTAATAAAAGTCAATCAAGAAACAGCAAAATACTTCCGTCGGTTTCAATTAATGCTAACTGGCTGACTATTGGCCAAGCAATGGCATGGATCTCATCTCCAATTTAGCTGTGCAAGAGATGGGGCAGGGGGGTGCAGGGCACAAGCAATTTACGAGCCAAAAATTTGAAACTCGTCAACAATCTTGATTTCAAATTATAGTTGACCATACCCTGAATCTCTGTTCATGCTGACTTCAGCACATATAATAACCTCATGATCATCAAGTATATGAAGGAATGAATTTTATTAAGACTGACAAGAAATTTGCCAACAAAAAACAAACAAAACAATAATGATATTGGATGCACAAGAAACTTGCTATCAAATGCCTAAGACATCAGAAACACACAAAAAAAAAACTGAATATCCAAAAACTAGGACCTACAAGGTCATTGCCGATTATAAGCAGTTAATACAAATGAGTCACTAATATTAACGGTCACTGAGCAAAATTAAGGACCAAAAGTACTTAAAGAGACTAAAACTGCAGCAACTGATTACAAAAATAGAACGTTCTAACAGTGTGTACCACATTGCATCCATATATTACAAAACTATTCTAAGATTCTACCAAACATCCTCTACTCGCTGGCATGCAAGACTTGCATTGTTGAGAGCATGCTTGGAGAACGCATTTCGCATATTAAGGTCAACCTGCAAACGTTAAAACCAACCTAGCAAGACGTTACTGAAATTATCAGGCATAAATATAGCATAATATATTATTCATTTTTTTCTGGTTTTCGCATGTTGATCACAATCACTCATCTAAACATTTCAGGCTAAGGCTGAGCACAAATGTCCTCCAAAATTGATAGATTAAGATCAATATTGATGCAAATCAACAATAGCAAGAGATTGTAGAAGGATTTTTAGAATTAAAATTAGTTAAGTTAGCTGGACCAAGCCGGTTGGTACCCCTCTCCTTATCAGGGAGGTCCTGGATTCAACTTTGGATGGTGGCATACCCACCATTATGTGCAGGAAAAAGAAGTTGCACCAAGTCAATATATTTTCAACGGAAGTAAGGAAAAAAGTCAATATATTGAATGAGGGAACTAATAACCCAACTGTATAATTCCATAGAATGGTCTTTCGTACTCAAGATTCTTATGGAGTCATTGGAGCATAATGTTGATTGCTAGCTTCAATCATGTGTGATATACCTGTAGTTCAGTCCAAACATGACGGACCTTGCATGGCCAATGCCATACACTGTACAAACCAATATTTAAACAGAATATAAGCTTTCTCATTGTAGATAAATAAATGTTCCACCATCAAGAACTGTCATCTTTTGAATGTTTAACTCCCCCAAAGAAATGGTCCCATATTCTACTATATCATGTCAGTTACAGAACATAGGAAGTTCTACAATTTACTCCAAATACTTGCACCTGTAAACTAGAAAAACTATTATATATCATGCAAAATGGTTCAGCATATACAATACCACAATATTGATTAGTCCCTGGAACTCACCTTGATAGCCATATAAAATCCAGATTGTTCCATCAAAAATACAGCAGATTGTCTAAAACGCTCAGGAAACATGAACACTGTTAGGAATCGACAAATTTTATGTTGCGCTGCTATCATGAACATTAGTATTGCAAGTAATTTTGTGAAAGAAATAGCTGCTAGGCTAATCTAGGATGTGGTGGATAGATCAGATACGGGAATGCTTGACAAATCTTAGCAGCAGCAACCATAAAGGAGACAGTAAGGAATTCACCTAAGAGAATTTTCTGATGTTTCAACATGTAAGCTGGAGATGTTCTTGGTGAGGGGTTCATATACATGGTCCAAAGGACAAAGGCAATCGGAAGAAGTGAGTTGAAGACTAGTTATTTTAGAGGATTTGGGCTTGGATACAATTTCATTCCCAACTATTATTCACAAGGCCAATCAGAATAAATGCAAAAAAGCATTTGTTAATGTGATCTGGATTGTGTTTACGTATTAACATTCTTATACCTAATCATCAGATAATAGTAATAAGCATCATGTACTCAGTTAAATAACGAAGATAAGTTTAAATGATTTAAGATGTTAGCCTCTCAGTTAAATTCTATAAATAGTCATATTTAAACATGTTTGAAATATGTCATTCCTCACAACAACCAGCATAACAAAATATGATGATGAAACTTTTCCAGATTAGGTATTGTACCACCAATTTGCAAAAAAAAAAAAAAATCCCATAACAGGTGGTAAGCTACAGGAATCATTAATTTAGTTGATTCATGAAGATTTCCAGTGATCTGTTCACAATGTTAATAGTAGTTTCGATCTATTTTAATGCCAAACCAACCCAATATCAACTGCTCCGCCTACTAAGGGATTTAGCACCACTAAAGGGCTGAAGAATTCCAAAGCATGTGTGTCCCAATTTGGGAGCTCACATCCAGCTATTCTATGATACCCAATTCCTCAATAAATGATATTTCTTACTTATCAGAATATTCACAATGATTCAGAGAGCATTCAAGGTGGTTTTTATTTTTTTGTTACAGAAAGTGACACCAAAATAAAGATTCTGATATGGAAAAGTTTTGCAGTTTATTCGAAAAACCATTTTTGATTTTTATATCTGTATCGGGCCACTGGAAAACCACAAATGGAATCTTGTGCTCCTCAACACTCCTTGTGAATGGGTTTGCCTCAACAGTTTTTCTGTTTGACTTCACTCCCTCTGAAAATGTAGATCAGCATTGATATGCAACATATATTGACAGGTTAAATCAAAATATATATTTAAGTGCGAAAGAAACACATCCAAATGATAACTGATTCAATCCAGTTGTCCTGATATAAGGCTTTGAATAGAAGTTGTATGGTTGTAGAAGGTATTATAATGAATCTCATGCCTAGTAGAATGGAGCATTATACATTACAAACAGCAAGTCCAAAAGAATCTTTGATGCAAGATAACAAAGAATGATTATACTCACATAAACGTGCGCATATAAGATGCCATTTTTGTTTTCTTTCAGACTGAGATGATTAACAGGGCTCAATTGCCCGCTTTCCCATTTTCTGCACATCCTCAGGTGAAAGTATCTTGATATACCAGACATTATTAACAAATGACCTGTGTTAAGGGCCAAATAAATTTGTTGTATCAGAGAATATATAAGCAAGCACCCCAGCTGCACAAATACAAAAGTCGCTATAAGCTACATTACATATATAAACATTAAAGTATTAAATATTGAAACTATTGACAATACAAAATTCTATAGCATCACGAGAGCTGGAGCCCAGTGTTTTGAAGGTAGTTCTTAGCATAAAAAATGCTTGGGCAGATCCAAGATCACCATAACCTAGTTCTCATAGAAAAGAGATTAATAGGTAGAAAACCTAACAGCCTAACAATTTAATCATCATATTCAAACTTTTCTCCCCTCTTTATCCTTTTGTTTTAATACAAGAATTATATTAGAAAACGCAGACCATTACTCTTCTTGATATTTATGTTCACTTAAAACTTCCTTGACTTATCATGCATATGTCCATTAAGAAAGGATCCTTTATAACCATGCTAATCTAGTTAAAACCAAACCTCGCTAAAATTTCCAAAGGATGATCTTGTTAAAAAGACTACCAAAATTTGGAAAAGAAAAAAAAGAAGACCATAGTTGTTCCTTATGGCATGCTGCACAAAGGAAGGATCCCACTAGGGTGCTTGGTCATATTGCGAGTTCAGATTCTTTGCCAAGGAGACTCTGTATCACTCAAACACCCTTGTTTCTCTTTCCTCAGAACTAATAACAATATTAGATCCCTTTTCAATAGTCCTTAAATGTTGGGACTCCAACAGAGTAGCCAATCTCTCCTTATGCTAATCCTTCTGGATGTATATTCAAAGAATTCTTTTTTAGATTTCCTTTTCTGAGTTGGGGTGCACAATGGTAGCCCACTTTCTCTTCTCTTTTATTCTCTCTCCCCTTCTGTTCACATGCTTGAGAGGAAGCATCTAAGGAGCCATATTAAAAAATGCAGTCCTCATAAGTGACTAAACACCTCTTCCCTTCTTCTCCTTTGCATTTTCAGACTCCTTTAAGGAGTTAAAGATATTAGGATGGGAAATTTCACAACTTAAAAATTTGTAAGCTTCTTCAATTCAACATTTGTTGTCAGCCTACTAATGATGGAGCCTCCAAACCAAGATATACTGTACCAGCTTGAACCAAACAATACAGGGCATACCATACCGTACCAGTTCGGTACCGGTACCCAGTACGGTTGGCGTACCGACAGTCGGTATGCCAAAAAATTTCTGTACCATACTATACTGACACTGTGCGAGTGTAGCACTGGTACGGGGTCCAGTGCCGAGACGGCAAACCTTGCTCCAAACCATAATAGTGATTGAAGTCCCGAAGCGAAGATCTTCCCAACTGAAGATTCTTAAAACAATGTAACTTCCAATAAGCAGTTGCATCATGATGGGATCTTTGATAGAATGTGCTTTTGCTTTTCCATCATGTCCATCCATTTGATGTACTTCCTTTAATGTGAGTTTGGATTCCATTTTGCTAAGGCCCGAATGAAATCATTTTGGTCTATGAGCAGCATAACCTCAAAGAGGCTTTCTTTGAAGCTAGCCTCCAAAACCACTTTCTATGAGCATCAACCCTTATCTCATGGCAATTCATTGGGTTTCAGCCCATAGACAACATTGAGGTTTAAAGTAGACATTGTTACTTTCTTGCAACATTGACCTGATTTCAGTTGAGAGGATGCTCAAAGACTACCTGGCTCCTAGATGATTATGTGACAGTACCCAACGAACACAGAGTACCTCCAGTTAAAATCTTATTATTAGTTCTTCTTTACCATCTTACCACATTTCTCTGAATTATCAAGATATTCTAAACTTCAGAAGTTCTTCCACAGATTTTATTGCAAAATAAGAAAAAGAAATATTTGTTGCCAGCTTCTATTACTTAATTGAAAATCAAGGCCTACAAAGCTCTTCCTTTATCTACATGTTCATCTTTTAATCCCCCACCTTTTCTTGAATTTCTCCCAGCTTTAGTCCATCTTCCTTGACAAAAAGTTAATCCAGAAGCCAAACATTTTAACCACTGATAGTGTCTTAAGTCGAAAAACTATCTACACTGCTAGTTTACTCCAATATGTTCGCATTTCTAGACATTCAGTTGCTGGACACTCAAGGATAGCAAGCAAGTTCACTAGGTAAGCACTATACTATGGTTACACTGAATTGCATAACCTACAAAACAAATTTTCTTCGAAGAAAGAACAATGAATAAAAGGAAAGAATAAGTCAACTGTCATAAAACTCAAATAGTAGACAGATTAGGAGCAACTGAAAGCATATTATAAAAGTTCAATCAAATATCTAAAAAAGTAACTTTCTAACTTAATATAGCTGTAACAGTTTTAAGTATTCTTACTCCCATGGGTCGTCTCCAAGGAGAAGCACATCGTTCTCCCTGTCGACAAATACAAGCTGCCAGCCTGATCTCAGAGGGTCTTCCAATTGACCCTTAATACCAAACATCAGACCCAGCTCTTCGCGTAGTTCACCATAGTTGTTGAACCGGGTGATGTCCAGTGATCTCCCTACTGATCCTGACTTGTATACCTGCATATATGTGGCCAACAATTTTAGCCTGAAAGATTTAGACTATAGTGCCATTGAGGATCTTTCTTGCTCCTCTTACCTTCACAAATGTTTTGGTCGTTGGATCAGACTCTCCTGCATTTTGCAGCACACCAGGTGACTCTTCCAGGCTACCATAAATAGAATTTTGAAGACTTGAGGAAGCATATGGCATTGTAGATATACTATCATCAATAGAGTTTGCACGTATACTAGGCACTGCATGAGAAAGGAGGGAGGAAGAATCTATATTAACACCAAACAGGGTGTGATTCTGCATATCTGTAGAACCATTTTCAGTTCCCACAGAACCATCCTTCCCAGGGAATGATGGAAGCAAAACTGCGTTGCCAAAAGTAGTGGACTGCGACATCGTAAATTTTGGTTCCCATGTTTGCTGATTCTGCTCACTCATCATTGATTGACCAAGTCTTGCAAAGTCCAAAACATTTGAACTTCCTTCTGGGTAAGCAGTGCCTAGCATACCCTGGACAGAGCTAGATGTCATGACTGTTGAGAAGTTCACACTTGAATCAGAAAATTCTAATTTTTCGCACAACTGAGATGGCAGAGGTGCCTGCTGTTGTTGCACATGAGTTCCAGGTATCTGATATGACTCTGGGTATGTTTGTGCATGTTGAACCTGCTTCTGGTTATTGATCGATTGCTGCAGTTGCTGATGTAGAACATTATGTGTCAGGTTACCTGAAATATTTTGTGACTGAGGACTGATTATCTGTTGTTCACATGCTTGCTGGATAATTTGCTGCTGCAATAATGGGCTGGTACTGCAGAACTGCTGAGGTAATTGATAAGGTTGCTGGAGGTGTAGAAATTGTTGCTTTAGATAATCGCTACCTCTTGTATCTGGCAAAGCTGGAGCAGCCATTGCTGGATACCGATCATGATCATGTCCCAGCAGTGTAGATTCCATTCTCTGTTGAACCCATGGGCCCACACCAGGTGACTGAAAGTTTAAAGATGGAAGGCCTCGATCACTGGCACCTCCTCTCAACCACATCAAAGCATTGCCCTCATCTTATTTGTAATAAGAAAGAGAGAGAGAGAGAGAGAGACAATATGAGAAAACCATGCTGAGTGGATTATTTATTTAAAAAATTAAAAGTTCTTTGTGCTAAATTAGTTGAATCATTTTCTAATGTGAACAGAGAAGATGTCAATATTGAACATGGAAGAACGGTAACAGTCCTGACAGCTTTAGCTGCCACTAACAGTCATGGAAGGACATGTACAGAAAATTGCCATCAACTAGAGGCATAACAAGTGTGTGACTTAGCTTGCTAGCTTTCTAATGTTCCATAAGGATACCAATAATGCCAACTGGCATTCATTTGTCTTTATTATCTTGGTGGAATTTTTGCCTAAAGTAACATTCCACTGATTTTACATCTTGCCAACAACTTCGCAAAGCCCTTACCACATGAAAGTCTCTGAACCCCTGAACAATTTCTTTATGCATGATTCAACAGGACTTTGAAGGAAAGTTTGTGTTTGCACATTTATGCCATCGTATCGTTACTGTTGTATATTGAGGGTAGAAACCATTTTCTTTTTTTCTGGTACTTCTAAATCCTACCACATGGTAACTGCATCCAGTATTGTATCATCTTAATATACTAGCCTATTTTTCCACTGGTGGAGATGCACAACATGCAATTTTTCCATCTCTCTATTTAAAATTGTTTGAAAATCTTTCTCGATATATATAGCTTACAAAATAAATAATGCTACTAATTAAACTACTAGGTTCTAGTTACTCAAGTAAATTAGGTAACACGTGGCAAAAGAAACTATCTAATGAATGCAAATTGAAGGTTAAATCAATTGAACGAACAGAACAAAGCATCAAAAAATGAGATCATATTACCATGAAAAGAGGGAACTCCAGGATACCAAGGGCGTTTAAGCCTGAGCGGAAACAGAGATGGATACATGGGAAAGGTTGTTAAAGGTTCAATTTCCCATAATGAAACTCTAGGTGATCTCTCACCTGCCGTCGATTCATCCCAACCAACCTGTGGTTATTACAATGACAAATAAATACAATAATTAAGAATTAGTTAAATTTCCAGATTTGGATTAAGAAAAGCAAAAAAACACATAAAATAAAGTGCTGAAACAAATATACACATGTTGAAGATTTTGAATGTAAATGAGCAGTAAAGGAACTAGCTGAATTTGCATAATACTGAGTAATAACAACATCAAAAGGAAGTTATAGTAGAATCATTCTTTTCATGGACTTTACAACATAAAATATTAGAAATGCATTGAGTAAAATAACATCAATGGAAGTGACAGAACTGTTAATTTAACTTCTAAACATGTACCAAAGTAACTATGAATAAGATCTTGAAACTGATTAGATGCGTAACAGGAAATACTTCCTCGTTCATGATATTTGATGTAGATAACTAGTGAAGCTTAGATAATATTAGAGGAAGCTATAAATGGGAAAGCTGGGCGAACAAGGATCTATAAATCTGACCACAAATAGCTGGGACAATGCTTAATAGCTATGATTATGGTTTTACCTACTCAGCTCTAATAGTTATGTGAAAGAAGGATACAATGCCATAACATATGACTTTTTGCATATTTCTTTTCTGTAAATGTGTCTTTGAACAGTTGCTCAATGAAACATGTACAAGTGCATTATATTTGTTTTATCACACCAATCATGATGAACATTAAATTCAACATAATGAACAAAAGAGAAAAAGGAATTGAACCGAACAAAAAGATGTTGATGATAGCTACTATCAGGAGCAATATAAAAAATTGCAATATTACTATAATAGGCATGATAACTAACAGTACAACAGAGAATATAAAGTTATATACTATCTCATGGTCATAGACACATGTACAATAACTGGAAACAAGAATTCTTATTATTTATTACAGTTAATACAAAGCCTTCGCCATCAGATATATCACTTTGTTCAAATCGATGCCTAGATTCTTCAACATAACTAGCATATCATAATAATCTCAAGGGCATACTTTAATCAATGTGACATATACAAATCAATGAAACTCCAATAGAATTCTTTACCTTGACTGATCTCCAGTGAGAATTTGGCCAACGTACAGGATCCAAATCACTTATTTCTGTTATTGTTCCCATGTTCCTAGATTCATTGCATTCACATCAGAACTTCTTTGAAATCAATCAGCAAATTTAAGGGAAAAAAGAACAAGCTAAACCCACAAAAACTAGAGGTTTAATCAGAAATTAAATGAGTACAAAAAAGGTGACTGCATAGCAATTAGTATGTGCGGTACATTGCAGATATGCATACTCTAAAAGTAATTGTACAAAGGAAAGAACTTGTCAAAAACAATTATGGCAAAACACTGCTACCTTACCTACGGACGCTCGACTCCTCAGTCTCAAACAGCATACGAAAACGCATCCCAACCGATATACGAGTGTGAAACACAGCCTTAACATATTTTGAAAGTGGTATCACAAACTCAGATGGACTTGCCCTACAAAAATTGCACAAGTATAACACTGTTCACTAGAACAGAAGTATGACCATGGAAAGAATATTCAGAGTATTTGGCTACCTTGGGTTATAAAAGATGGTGAACCGACTATTCGTAGCAGCAGCATGAGCTGCTGCGGCGAGCAGTCCTATATGCATGCTATCACTTGAGAGAACAGATGAAGGCATTACAGTTTGTGGTCGACTAGCTCGTCTGATACCCAACAAAAGCTGATTCTTTTCATTCCTGATGTGGAAAATACGGTGAAATTAACTCTCCAGTACCACACAGTAAGTAGAACAAGAAGATCTAAAGATTAAAGCCAACCATATAAAAAGAACTGAGTCTCCAGCAACAAGTCTCTTGGCACTGACAAACACACTCCAGCCCGTAGTAAGAAGATGCCTTTTGGGTTGGCCTGCAATAAGAGAAATGTAGCAATGCACTAATGCACAGAATGATAATTTTGGATGTACTGAATGGACATATTCTGATGATGCAAATCAATGTTTCTTGATTCATGACCCAAAACAGAAAATATAGTTTCTACTTCATCTTCATTATACTACAAAATCAACACAGGGGAATAATAGACAAATAAGTACCACACTCCACAATCATACTAGCAACAAGGCAGTACAAGATACTGGTCGTGGGTTAAGTGAGTTAATATAAGTTTCTAGTATGTTATACATTAAAATTATGGCAATGCACACCCAGCAGAACAGCAGAATTCTTTAGGATATGACACACATCTAACATGCATAAAAGCTGATAATTCACTGGCAAGATATCCATAAAAAGTTTATATGATATTCAGCAGTAAATACAAGTGCTGATATTTCACCACTCACGAGCTGAACCAAAGAATTGACTGATTGTTTGTTTAAATGCTCCGCCTTAATTATTCTCTTTGAAGACAGAAATCTCAACATAAGTAAAACAGAATAAAATAAACAGCAATCAAATGGCCCAAGGACTCAAACTTTGGCAAAAATTTATCCAGATCAACAAATTATTACTTGGAAGAATGTGATAGAATCAAGTGAAAAGAAAAGGAGCAATGCCTGTGGGACATCCTATTTCATGTAATCCACCACTCCACATGTTTAATGCATTCATTTGAATTCTCCTAATTAAAGGCAACAAAAATATCCATATACATATACTCCTGGAGCACTCTTTGAAAACCACTGAAAACACCGTTTATGAACACAAACCATGTCTGTAAAAAAGGTTTCAAAAATGCCATTGTAACTTGAACCTGCATGTATCTCAATTACTATTTGCTCGGTTTGACTTAGGATTTTTCATAGGAAAAAAATCAAAATATAATATGGTCATGATGACAGTCACAGAAATTGTAGGGTAATACGCACTAAAACTTGACAAAAAGTCGAATCTAACTGAAATTTAATGATCATGCTCTTCTGCCATCTTTTGGCAAATTTTCATTATGTGCCTATGTTTTTCCATATGAGATAGTGAATAGCTTTCCCTTATGCTGTCAGCTTGCTGGGCTTCAATGATCTCTGTTATTCCTGTGTTGGAGAATCTAGGGCTTGATGATGCCTAAACACAAGCACCACTAGATCATTTGCATCTTCTATTACAGAGTATAGGTGCATGATCTGCCCAATCTTCAAATCCTGTTTCCCCTTTTCTCTTCTACTGATCAAGTAGAGTTGCACCGTCGTAGTCAATGTATGCTTTACATCCTCAGCGCCCTCTTTCTAAGGATCTTTATAATCTTGAAACAAAATAATCGACTTTCCAAAGGAAGGTGGCTGTCAACAAGCTCGAGTAGTCCACAGGAGAACATCTTTGATTTCATCTTCGGAAAATAATAAGGGCAAAAGGCTTCACCTTTTGAACCGTGGAGTGAACATCTAGAGCCCTTTGGTTTGCAGATAGTGAAGCTTGAGATATCTACTCTATTCTCGAGAAGAATTTGTTATTCATATTTGGATTCCCTGAGACAGAATAGGTCTAAATCGAACAAGTGGGTGAGAAACAGATCTCCCCCACTCTCCAGAATACACAATTCCATCCCTCTTGTAGAACACTTTAATTTGAGAATTCAGAAATGATGTTTGCTGGGTTAGGGGCTATCTGACCATCATTCCCAACTCAACACAGCCTTACCTATAGATTTCTCACAATTTGTATAGTGAGCTCAGTTGATCTTTAGTTGTTGATACTGATAGATGACAAGAACTACATTGATCCATTTACCCTTTTTAGCTTCAACTCTGTTATAATGGACTTAAATCCATGGAGACATGTATTTGGAGATACTATGTATTGGGGCATTCTTTTATGATCCATGGACTATGTCTTAGCTTCGCATCCGCTGCAATTTAAAATTCCATTTCACTATGAAAGTACTAATGCTTGCAAATATGTGAAAATCACACAGCAAAGATAATGAAGGCAAGATGAAGAAAAGGGGGTAGAAAGATATATAGAAAGAAAACAATCAATGGATCAAAATCTCTAACATCCAGTAGGACCCCTTTTATTGGCACCCATTGTATATATAGATTGTCGATAAAATAAAATCTTTAAGGAATTTCTACCAAAACCATGTAGCTACTTAATTGGAACCCTGTTACAGCAGAAACCCTACAATCTAATATACCTAACAAGAATGCAAGTGATAGTCAGGAAAATTCAATCCCTTAATTATCCTGAAATATTCACCACTTATATACCACATATCAACGGAATTGGACGAAGGCCTTTATGTAGCAGTCCAAGTCTCCATGAGTTTTTTCAACAAGTATAAATTGTTATAAACCCAATGCTTAAGTATCAACACATGCTTCATTAGAGTCATCTCTTCATTCTACATTTTATGTGATTCTGACCACATCAAGATCTAATTGTACATGCCCTACAAAAAGATTTTCTATTGCGGACTGCTAATTAGATAACCTTTAGCTTACCTCGGAAAATATGCCTGAACTTCCATTCAACATCATGCAGATCCCTAGCGATAAGCTCCTGAGCCGGTGGCTGCTGTGAAAAATCCTACAGACAAACAAACAGCATTATCCCATTAGTTCTATTTTATGCCGTTGCAAATAGAACACCATCAGAAAATCATAGCATCATCATAGTTATCACACCAGAGGAGGAAAAACTTTCTCAGCTGATCGACGAGGAACAGAAAACCCTCCATGAGTACTGGTATCGCTTGCAGTCAAAATCTTGCAGAAATAGTTTGTTGGCTGCTTGCTTATAATACCCATCTCAGCAGGAAGGTAAGCATCATTCAGTTCTTGCTGCAAAAGTAACAATCTTCATCAAGAAATGAACCCTAGGAATGAAAACTATCGAACTTGGAAATCAGGTTTACCGGGTTTAAAGGCTGCAAGGTCATCTGAGCATAGACCTCATCTGTTTCGACATCTGCCTGAAATTTCACCACCAATCAGCACTCTCTAACCTACACTTCCCAGACAGAATAAAGATAACCCCAAGAACTCACATGCATTGTAACATCATGAAGTTGGCAAATCAGTTGTGGAGGCAAGTTTGGATAATTAGGGATTTGGCCCTCGACCTCCTTGTTTGTCGACGCAGCGACCTTAATTCCAGAACCAAGATTCCAATAAAAACATCAAAAAAACAAGAAACTCCTTCTAAGTTTAGAAAAATCTTTTCTTTAAGCTCAAATAAATTTCACCTGCTCGCTGTGACCCTGTGGGAAGTAGACAACTCGAGTGCCGACCGTCGGTAGGCAAACAAGCGGGCCGGCGCAGGCATGCCAGAGCTCCGAGTTCAAGCATCTCTTCTCTCCTCCTACCAGAAAGTACAAACCAACTAATTAGTTTCCTCAGAATAAGAAGCAAAAAGCAACATAAAAAAGATACCTTCTTGCGCCTGCTGCCCCAGGCCGGCGGTGGAGAGCTTCATCTCTAAACCCTAACCCTCACAACCGCTCCCAGGAAGAACTCAAGCTCACTTCTTGGAATCCAACCCGCTTCTGTAACTCCATCTCCTTCCCCAATTCAAAGATAGCTCCAACCTTTACACTAGTTTCTCAAGAAATCAGCGGTTTTGAAGCACTCCCCCTTCTCAAAACACCGGCATTCTAGAGAAAATCCAAGAAACAGAGCTCATCAGCTGCAAGACTTAAGCTGCAACCAAACTAGGGTTTTTGAAGGGCAATCGAAACCCCAAACGCTAAACCCGAACTCAGGCTAGAAAACTGGGAGGGAATTCTCAAGAGAAATAGACGCTATCCAAGCTCCGAGAAGCTCTCGGTGATGGAGATCGCCATGGGAGGTTGCTTCCGAGCTCTCTCTTTCTCTCTGTACGATATGTGAATGATTGCGGGTGGGGGTGAGAGAGAGGTGGGGGAGAGAGATCTCCGCCAAATTAGGTTTTAACTTTTTCTCTCTCAAGATCTTTATTTTTATTAAAGAATTTTGAGTTTTAGGACGTTAGTCACAGAGGATTTCAAGCAAACTATGAGGCTAATCTGGCTTCTTTGATGGCTTAAGTACACTACGGTCGGCAACTGACAACATCAACTACGGTCTCTTTGGGTAAGACCCGGCGTTGACAAGTTGTGAACTTCAATAAATGAGACACAAGCATATGGTCCGAAGTCTAGCTGCATTAAGATTTCAAGAACTAGGGAGGTAGGTATATGGGTGTGCCTTTCCCACCTTGGTTTCCATTGGATTAATATGGATCCAACCATGCAGAGACTACATGATTGATCATGTAAATTTTGGGTAAAGCCTCATTGCATAGAGGAAGGGTTAGGAGTGAGGTAAATGGGGGCCATTCCCTGCTATAGCCAGCCACCTTCCAAACAAAGGAAATCTATTAAGATAATCTTAGAGGCTTTCCATGATCCATGAGTCACATCAAGGAGGGCTACGAGCTTTTAACTCGACTAGTGCTATGCTCTATTTCACATGGCAAAGGAATCTCGAAACTCAGAATGTTAGCTCAAAATAATGCATCCTATCTAACATAAGATACTTAAGCTGGTCTCTCATCGTCGTCTGAAACCCTAAACTTCATATGGTACTTTATGTCATATGTGGAAGTCATTAGCATGATAGATCTATGTTTGTTGCCAACTAAATTTGCGCAAATCAAATTCCAAACCACAAGCAAAAAAGGTTACCTAACGCAACTTATGGCATCGACGCCACCTAATTTTGTTTAAACACTACAACGTAAGAGAAGGGTAGCAAACCATGTGAAACAAGCAAAACAAATCAACTACTTCCTCTTGCACGAGCCCGATATTTTTAGTGTTCAAGGCTTTCATGAGTTCACGAGTCACATCAAACATGCTATGAGGCTAACATTTCCGTAATGACATGGTCTATTCGCATGGCAAGGGAACTCGCTAGCTTCATAGGTTAGCCGAGAATTAACATGTTGACTTAAAATGATGCTTTTATCTAACAAAAAGTAGCTATGCCACTCCCCCTCTTTAGGGCAATGATGTGATGGCCAACAACTAGCTAGGCGCTAACCACATGGTGTTTCATTCATTCCACCAATGGAATGCAGTAAGAGCGATTAGTTTTGGTACCAGTCCTAATTGCATGGATGCCTTTAAGCGCGCCCCAATGCTTCTACAGCAAGCCCATATTTCAATATAAAAGTCTCCCTTAGATATCACCATTCCTGCTGATCATGGGTGTTCAATTCTCTCATTCTACTATAAGTGATTTAATCACACACTGCATCGGGATTGCTTGCGTATGGTATGCACATAATTACGTGATTTTGCTTACGCAGGGTGCTTGTGGCTGTCCTGCACCAAAGTTTTTGATGCAGAATTATTCCCTTTGGCTACTCGAAGTTTGGCCTTCGTGGTTTCTTACGCAGCATAGAGAGAAAGGGCTTCATAGTTGGATGCATTTGGAAAGACAAGTTCATATAAGTAATAATAAGATAGCCCTCTACAACTCGAAGCAAGATCCCTGCTTGTTCCACTATTTTGCTTTTTTTTTTTTTTTTTTAAGGCAATTCATATAGCTCTAACGTGAGTACATCCTGCCAAGTCAGAAGAAAGTAAAAAGTACACTAGAGACGGTAAATCTACCGTGGACGTCCAAAGGATCTTCTCGGAATGTCGCGCAACAAAGGAGGCGACCCAGTCTGCTGCCCGGTTCGCCTCCCGAAATACATGTGCCGCCTGGAACTCATCCAACTCCATAGCCAGCCTACGAGTCTCACGGATAAGAGGGTGACCATCTCCATGTCTGTCCGCACCCAGGATCCAATCGATCACCACCGATAAGTCCCCCTCAAGGTACACCCACTCGGCATGAAGAGCCCGCCTCACGTAGGATATACCCTCCCAAGCGGCTCGCAGCTCTGCCCCAACTGCAGTAAGTCCTGTCGTACGGTGTCTTCCGGCTGCAACCAGCCTGCCAAAGTGGTCTCTGATCACAAATCCTACACCTCCGGATACCCCATCCATCAACATGCTACCGTCAAAGTTTATCTTGAGATGGCCAAGGGGTGGGGGCACCCAAGAAACAAGGGCGAACCTGGGTGCTGTAGTAGTGGAGAGAGTACCCCAGATATCCCTGACCATTCTAGGAGAAAACATAGCAGCACATGAAATAACCTCCCTGGCCAGAAGCACAGCTCTATCCACCAGCCCTGAAACAAGCCCGCGTACCTGTCTAACCAAATATGGTAAGCCAGGTATGCTTTAAGTATCCCTGCCCTAGCAAATCTAGAACTCCGCAAAGAAACTCTCAGCAGATGTAACAGGTCCTGTGGCGACTCCACCGAATGGGGAAGAGGGGCCGGTGATGTCCTCTATATCTTCCTGGCCCTGGGGCACTGCAAAAGAACATAGCCAATAGTCTCCTCGCAGTCCATGCATACCTCACAACACTGAGAGATCCGCACACCTCGTCGGCTTAGCACACTCCTAGAAGGTAGGCAGCCTCAGGCTACCTTCCAAATGAAGAGCGCCACCTGCGGGTGAATCCGCATCCTCCAAATCCAACATCCCTCGATCTGCCGGGTCGGCGCCCTACTAAACAGAGTCTGAAGATCCCTCGCACGCACTTGAGACCGTCCCGACGGCACCCATACTAAGTTGTCGGACTCCTCCCGGGCAGGAACTAGAAGAGCCATGACCATCTCAACCAGCTGCTTCCTAAACACCTCCTGAATCAACTCCTCCCTCTTGCATCCCTCATCAGAGTCCATCAGATCGCTAACCCAGCAGCTAGCTAATCGCACCGAGTTCACCATGGTCGGCAGGCGGCTAAACGACTATGAGGGCACTCAGCAATCCTCCAGCACATCAATGGACCGGCCATCACCAATAACCCATCTGATCTCCGGAAGGACCAACATGGCTCTAGCACACATCTCCCTTCACACCATTGAATGATGACGGGCCGCTCTCGCTCCAAGCAGCAGAATACCATACTTGGCCCTCATCAACGAAGACCTCATACTGTCGGGCTCCATCACAAACCTAGCAACATGGTCTTTGCTCCATGGCGAACCCCACCCGTCCAGCTCATATTTGCTCCATGAACTGATCTCAGACCCACCATAAGGTACTTCAAAAACCATCATCTGCTACGATTTTCCAAAAGCAAGCACACTGCACTGCTCCATAAACTGCTGCCACATCTACTTTCCAATTTTCCTTGTTCCAAAAAAGATCCACCTAGAAAAGTTCACAGGCCAAGCACAAGTTCAGCTCAGGTTTTATTGCTTGTCAACTACTTGAGCTCACAACCTCTAATCCAAGCATGAAGTGCTAACTCTGATAGTCGAGGATTACTGGTTTGGATTGAGCCTAGTTTGACACTGCTCTGGTATTCGAAATCACCTCCGCCCTCATCCACAAGTTGGCCCACTTGATGCACTAAAAGTTTGATATCGATTGTGCCGGTGCCCATCGCGACGACAGCCGTGCGACCATGGCAGTCCTCTTTGGCCCACCTGGAAGAGACCACTGAGGCAATGGAGATGATTTAGTCGGGGCCGGGCATGGGTGACGTTGTTACAGTGCTAACAGTGAGTACAGAGGGCATCATGTGAATGAGAGAGAAAGACATGCCATCATGCCCTCGGGTCAAAGAAAGCAACCAGGACTCAATCATATGGTCCTTAGAATATTGGCTCACATGATCTCACTTACCACTCCCATATCTTGTTTAAAGCCGTGCTCATGGTCCCCCAATCCAAGTTCGATACCTCCCTCTCTCTGTCTCTCTATCACCCCCTCACTAAATCATTTCACCATGATTCCCACCTGCTTCTCATGGCTTTAACTTAAAGCTTGGGCCCCTTTTCAAGTTTGATGTTATGTGGATGGGCCCCCACCAAAAGTGTGTGGTAAGGGGAGATGGGTGTGGGGAGAGACTCAAGCTCGGAGGACTTGTGGGGTGTTCATGTGAAGCACTGAGACAAGCTGGGCTTCGCTGCATGGGGAGGGTCACCCTGGCTTCTTATGGGAAGATTGGAGTACCATGAGCTCCTCTTACTCCAGAAGATACAAATAAATTTTAGCAACCAGTACAAGAAGATAACGAGGATCCGACCTCCTCATTGAAGTCCCATGGCTTCAACTACAGAGGAGAATAACGAAGTTACATAACTATGCATTGGATTCCAATTTGCTAAACTTAATTTCAGGGTCAGGCGTGCACTCGTGGCTAGTTAAATTTAATCACATCAGTATTTGGAGGCCCATGATACCTTTATCAATTCTATCATCTGCAAGTAGATTTAGACGTCAGGCTTGCTAGCCTGGTTCCTTCTTTAGAGAAAAGAGAACCAAATAAGTAGTATGCTTTTATTAGCTCTTTCTTTTTTGTTGGATGAGATGCATGAGAAAATCTTTGACAAAGGAGTCACTACTTCAACTTTTGTTATCATTGCATACTATGAATTGGAATTGCTGTTTTCACATGAGGAGCAAGATAAAAGATATTCCTTTAGCTTAATGCGTCAGGTAGACTCGCAATACCAAAATGGGATCCTTCCTGATAATTCCACTATGAGAGCATGGGATAGCTAGCTGGAATATTTACGGGGTTGTATCTTGGAGGTTTCTGGCTAATGGCAGTGGCTTCGTAAGATGGGAGCCGATACACACACATGAATGCCAGATCGATCTGCAAGGGCATGCAACCGAAAGTCACCTCGCCCTGCAACCAAATATATCCCACTTTTTTATGCAGTGCATGGAGCGAGAAAGAGATGCTACTTTTCAAGTACAGGTGTGGCTCGGCGTCCTCCGTGACAGATAATTTTTTTTTTAAACCAACGGGACATATCAGCATCGATAGATACGGTGAGATTTCTGGGCCATGTCAGGCGGACTCATGCATGTACTCCGAACTTTTTTTTTTTATTTGTTGAAGCTTGTAACATGTCAGGTGGAGCCATGCACGTACTCTGCAAGGTTTCGAAACGTTAACTTGGTAATGTTGCATCCTGTTTGATGCCGGGCAATGGAGTCGCACGGTACGGGAAGGAGACCCCTGTTGCATTTAGCCGTCATGTCATCCCCCAAGT
This sequence comes from Phoenix dactylifera, assembly GCF_051530095.1. Classification (NCBI taxonomy): domain Eukaryota; kingdom Viridiplantae; phylum Streptophyta; class Magnoliopsida; order Arecales; family Arecaceae; genus Phoenix; species Phoenix dactylifera. The sequence continues at coordinate 19,004,884 of NC_143205.1, forward strand.
AAATGAGAGAGGGAGAGATAGAGTCATGTACGCGCTGGCCCATATATCAAAGGATGAAGGAAGTGCCACCTTTATGTAGCTAGGTATCAGCATTATAATCGCATGCAATGGACTTCTCTCTTTCTAGCTGACGTGCTGGTCCCACTTTGCATACGATGAGAGGCATTTAATCCGCTGACTACACTTGAATGCAAGTGACTACAAGGAAGAAAGCAGTGATATGTCACGATCTGTCGCCACTAAACCATAGCTTTATTTGAACTGTTTCAAAATTTGTCGAGATCATGCAGTGCTCAAACAATGATACTACCGATCTCATCCAAAAAAAATTAATTAAAAAAAATATTTGTGCTCATTATTTATATATAACTATTCAAAATCAGTTCGATGTATAGTCGATGTAAAACTAAACGTACGTCCGTAAAAATTCTCATATAATCCTCTTTTAATTTAAGTACTGACATTCTCGCCAACTTAAAATCCAAATTTATTCAAATCTAACCACAAACAGTATGATCAATCTCTAATCAATCTAAATATGCTCTTATTGTAGTGTTCTTTAATTCAATGAATCATAGGCTAAATCTGCTTTGATACATGCTCTAAATCTATCACTCGAGTCGGCTATGTGATGTGGCCGTATGATCTCAAGAGCATAGCCTTAAAGAATTTGTAAGATCTATGCCACGAAAAATACTTTTTGGGTAAGATCTAGGATTACAACAAATGCTATCAATTTACCTTCAGACAGTCTCCAAGTTAGCTTTTACAGATGGCGTATCAGGGTGGCTAGAGCTTTGTCCATTTTATTAGTGGGCCAAAGAAACGAATGCTTACATCCTAGCGGATAAAAGTTTATAGGCTGACCTAATTAATTCCCTACATAGATGTTCCTTCATGGCCTCGTCGAGTCATATCGTTGGACCACAACAACATCTTTTGAAGGCACCAATCTAAAACTAGTTAAGCTTGTTTTTCTCGGACTCTCCAACAACTCAAGTGGCAACATATGACTCGTGTGCACTGCCTTCCTTTGGCCTCATCCGTGACGCCCATGAATTACTTTTAAAATGGCGACACTATTTTCACGTTTCCAGGTTGCATATTAAAATATTTCAGGCCTAGTGCGGATTTGCGTGAGGCAAGGTGCTTGGTGGATGCGTTGTGCACTAATATTCCTAACGTGCATGCATGTGGAAGAGCATGAATGGCCGTAGAATTCCCAGATATCCAGCGCATATGGCTTCACGTAAAGGGAGTCAAAAACATGGCGAGACCATACAAGATTGGAGAGATATATATAAACCTCTGAGTGGAACTTCAACAGCAGACAGATAGGAGGAAAAGGTGATGAAAAAATATTTTCCGAACGACAGAGTTGGAGTCCAAACACCTTGGATGGAGTTGCACCTTGGGAATTTGTATTATAATAGTAGAGACACATAGGAGTGGAGGGGTAGAGATGCTACATAGTTGAGGTCCCATTAAGGTATGGGCCATGGATGAAACACACTTTTTCCCATGGTCCTCAAATATCTGAATTGTCTCCTTGTAGAGATTCTTCAGCTAAACTATTTTTGATGGACCTTGTTCATCTTCTTCTCAACATGAGCAAATCACTCTGTCTCCTTGTATGCTTAACTTGCTGTCACTCTTTTTTAACATGAGCAATTCATTTGATTGGGTTGCTCTAAAACCAATTTGTTATCTGCCCAAAATTTTTAATGTTTCTTAAAGGAACAAAAAGAGAAATCAAAAGGTAGTAGGGATGCAGAATCGATAAAAAAAAAGGGGGGGATCATGAGCCTTCTAAAAAGTAATATGATCTTCATCTGTCCAAAAGTACGAGTTATATTTGGATATGATCAAACTGTTCGGGCACAGCAACTCAAAATAAGCGAGCCCTGGTTTTTCTTTGACACTGTAGAAAGAGCAGCACCATTGAAAAGTTCTTTCTGGACTAAGCTTTCCTTGACGACCTCAAAACTCTTTCCCAGGTTATTGTTTGTTTATAGTCCCTGAGAAATTTCTTTTCCTGGATTCTTTTAATAAACGTCTTTTCCTGAACTTTTCTTTTTTATTAAGCATCTTTTCCTGAATTCTTTTAATAAAATAATATAAAAGGTTCTGGGGGGTGATAATCATTTAGGCCAAACAATTTGAGGAAATACGAGAAGGAGCATAACGCATGAGTTATAGCCCAGTTTGGCATCCTCTGATGAGATATTTCTACACTAAGAACTTCAAAGAGCTTGAGAAAAATTTCAATCCTAAAGTCCGCATGGTAATCCGGCCGCCTTTAATCAATCAATTCAATTACAAGTTACTAGTACACTTTGTTGAGAGTTGCATATAAGATTTAGTCCCTAGTGAATTATAGACTGATTGACACAAATGACTAGGTACAAAATTTGCTGAGTTGTGCTTTTAAATTGAATTGGATTTCGGCTTTCGATGCGAAAACCTTCTATTAGTTGGACTTAAACTTTTTGTTTAGCATATGCCATTAATGAAAGGAAAAGTAAATATCTCAACTCTATACATCAGTACCTTCACAAACCCAAAGAATGGAAGAGTTTCTCCTCCTTTCATCATCACCTTCACAAGCCCAAAGACCTTGGGTTCGAAAGGAGAACCTCCAGGTTCAAAAATTAGAAGGTGCCATCAAATGTGTCTTCTATGCGTGTTAGTTGGTGGTTGAATAGCTGATAGCTATCTAGGCAAGGGGAGACTTCATGACACAGGTATTTGAGAGAATTTAAATCACAAGCGTAAATTATATTTATAAAAGGAAAAAAAGAAGAAAAATGCTAATAGCTATCTAGGCAAGAGGAGAACAGTTTCATGCCACAGCATTTGAAAGAACCTAAATCATAAGCATATCTATAAAAGGAAGGAAAGAAAAAAAATGCTGACCCAAGTGAAAGAGTGGCAGCCTCTTAGCTAAGAAAAGCAGTAAAAAGCTCTCTTTAATCCTCTTCCAATGAACACAAGCATCCTTACTCAAGGCCTAAAAGGAATGCAACAGGCTGATAGAGATAAATTTATATAAACACTTGCAAATTGGTCATGATTTGAACATCTGTTTAACTGGTGAGGATCCCCAGCCGGAATCCATATTGGGCATCTAAAACAAAGTCCTAGACTCACTCTAATTCACATAAACAGGCTCAGAAACTAGTATCGAACAGCTAAATCAAAAAAATAAAAAAAAAAGGAGAGATTACCATGCTTGAAAAACAATATCCATCTGTTGACTAAAACCCGAAACTTCTTTCCCTTTGTTACCTTCTTTTCAAAAAGGAGAACCTTTATGACCATGACAGTCCCACATGTATATATACACATACATCTATAGACGCAAGCTCCATTCACCGCCAAGTTACAAGTTAAATGTGGATGTCTATGAAGAGGATTCGATTCTGATTTTCTAAGCCATGTTTGATACAATTTTCTTTTTCCCTGTTGATGCACACATAGGCTTTTCACAACTATTAAATCTCAATGTGCTTCACAAGCTCAATACATGTATTTAGAAACAGATCTATACTGGGATAACAGCATGTACATATAATTTCGCAGTTGGCAAAATAAAAACTAACAATTCACTAACACAAAATGAACATATTTTTATCTCCTTTCAGGTGAACCAAATGGCACCAGAACAAATTTGTGCTCCTGATCACAGGTGAACCAAATGGTTCGCACTACAAATATCTCACAGTTAAAAGGATGCAATCTTACAAACCAACTAAATCAACAAGAATGCTGGAATATCTAGACATACCAGTAGCAGCTGCTTCAGTAAAACAGAATTAAGAGCACCAATTCCAGCAAGAAAATGAGGAAGGAATATGGCCAGTTCTTCTTATGTACTCTGCTTGTTGAGATGTCCTTGTAGCTTGTTGGCCTCTTCTGGCCTCTGCTGCTGCCCTCTTTTCCTCAGCTTTATGCTTTGCAGCTGCTAGCTTGTTCATAAGCTTATCATGTGCACGCTCTCTCATCCTCTCCACCTCAACCTGTGAAAAATGAGCACCGACACCCGACACATTAAAGCCTAAATTACGTTCCTACAAAAGGGAATACATGTAAAACATCTATAGGTTAAGCTCAAATCATCTGCTATTAGGTCATCAATATTCACATCAGACATTACAAGTCGTGCAAAAGAATCATCTCATATTAACATGTTGCTCTCATGATTTTGCAAACTGAAAATGATATTCATTTGGCCCTGGATCCTTAACCTTCTTTATCCTTTTTCTGAATTGTCTCAACTACTGTATTAAAAAAACTACGAGTATACATCCTGCCTAATTGATATAGATTTAGAATGATGATTACTCACTTATACTGCAATTACTTTTAGCATCGAACCTGTCTTGAGCCTATCAATTTATTTATCTGAGTGCTATATCTTATACTTCCTGAGAAACGAAGAAGAAGATGATGAAGAGGAAAAGAAAAAGGTGCCCATTCCTAGCATAAGATCAAAATGGTGAATAAATATCACATTTATTGTCTTATTTTCTTGCTATTGTTGGTTCAAACGTTCTAATTTAGAGATAGACAGAGGCTTTGTTTGTCACATTTATTCTCATAAACAAGTACCTTTGTTAGCAACTGAATGTTCTAGGCAGCGTGTGGTGCGACTGCTCCAAAATTATCTAGAGTCTAACTCCTACACCCACGTCTTGAGCTCTCTAAACAAGTACCTGCTCCAAAACTATCTAGAGTCTTTAACTCCTACACCCACATTTCGAGCTCACTCTTGCTCCAAACATGTGCTCTGCTCCTCTAACCTGCATCTGACTAAGGTGACCAACATACCACATTACATCTCCAATCATTTATAACCCTCCTTGTTTGCAAAATCTTATTAAACAAGCTAGTTCATCAAAATTAACATAGCCTCTCTAATGGTTCTCCATCTCGAATCACCCAGTCCTTGTGGACCGCATCAAAATATTCCATGCACCATCCCCTGTGTATGCAATCTGATGGGAGATTTAGATATGGATGTAACAAAGAACTTCCAGAATAGTAGTCGTGTAGTGGATGGCATTCAAACATTAAAAGTAAATTGTTCCAAAAGTGGCAGCTTTAGATTCTATAAAATAGAATCATTTAATCTCTTCTTATTTCTGTAATTTTCCTTAAAGACGCCTTTTTTAATTTCTTTGCATGCTATTCTATAGTTGAAAATGCCTTTCATCTTATCACCATAATAATGGGTCAGGCTTGCTTTTGGCTTATATTTGGTCAATAGATCTCCTACCATCTCTCTAAGTGAAAAAACATAAAAATAAAAAAGAAATTTGCTAAAATTCTTTTATGAATATATAGCAATAAACAAGAAGGGTCATTAGATATGTCAACCAATTGAAATGACAAATAAAGTGAAAACAGATCAAAGTCACAACATTGAAATATATGTCGGTCATGATAAGATAAATTCTAATACATCAAGGTTTTGACTCCATGTACTCTTTGTAAACCACTAAAATTAAGAGCTTAATTTTCTATTCTAATAATCAATAATATTTCATGGCACACTAAGAGTAATGAAATAACTGAAGTTCTCTTTATGAGCAAATAACCAATCTATCCTCCACTTGAGCTATATGCATTGTCCTTTCAGTATGTCTGTGTAGATCCGTGCAACAGAATACAACTACATATGGAAAAACAATCCTTATTCACTGTTATATAATAATAAGTTGTACCTCAATTTTCCTAATTTCAGCTTCAGTTTTTGCTTTCTGATGATTTTCCCATGCTTGGATTTTGATTTCTTCCTGTTTAAACCTGAAAATCCAGTATCATCATGAATTAGAATCTAACCTATGATCGGTACTCAAGAATCAAATATTCAGATATGATTCGAAATGAGTAAGCTAAAAGACACAACTTGCAAAATGATTAGAAAACAGACAGAAAAGGCAGAAAAAAGTCCAATGGTGTAAGTACCTGGCCTGATACTTAGCCTTTTCTGCCTCCTCCCAGGCTGTTGCACGCATCTCAGCAACAATTTTTGATTGGTCAACTGGCACAGGCTTGAGAGACATGGATCTATCCTTTACTTCTTCTTTGCTTGCCCATGCAGCAATGTTCGTCTTACCTAGTTGTGTGCCGAGAATCATTATCTCTCTTCTAGTTTTCATTTGCAATTCTTTTTCACTCAACTCCTTGTTATTATCCCCGTGGCTGTCAGATGAACCAATAATGTTCGCAACAATGTTTGAATTTGGTGCATCTCTCTGTGGAGTTGTTGATCGAGAAGAAGTAGGGCTCCGTGTTGGTGTTGAGGCTCTCACAGGAGTTTCTGTCCGAGAGGGCTCTTGGCTAGCAATGGGAGTCATTTCTGTGCCCATATCTCTCATAGACACAGACCTGACTGTTGATGGGGGAGTAATAAAGGTGGTAGCATTCTGAGGTAATGTAGATGAATCATGACGACTAAGAGAAACTGCAAAAGATTGCACATTAAAAGATCTCTTCAAATGCTCTGACCTTCACAAAAATTCCAATAAAATCCATCTCAACCTCTCACTCCCCCCCCCCCCCCCCCCCCCCTCTTTTTTTTTCTTTTTCTTTTTCTCTCCCTCCCTCCCACCCCCAGAGAAAGAAGAACAGAAAAGGAAGAGGAGACAATTTTTTTAAAAAAAATTATACTGAATTTTCGAAAGAATGTGATATCTGTTTATATCTGCTTAGTTTTACATCAAGATAATCCAATCAGAAGTTTATATAAAATTTGATGAATAAAAAATGCAACATGATTTTTAACTCTATGGAACATGCAATTGGAATAGTTTAAAAGACTTTAAAAAAGTTTCTTCATAGTCAACTCATTTTTTTTTCTGATAAAACATAATCAGCTCAAATTACTTCCTTGTGCATAATTAAAGTAAATTTGGAAGTATGTTTTTCAGGAGCTCCTTAAATTGCTCTGAAATTATAATCCATAAGACATCTGAAATGAATAAAACGTAGTCTGGATTTGAAATTTTGAACAAATATTAGCAGGTGCACTCTATGAAGCATAACGGTATACCATATAACGAATCTCTTCGCTGCTTATTCCATTTGACAGCATCATTGATCCATTGATTAATGAGGAGAAATAATAGGCATAACTCACTGCACTAGGCAAATATTATAACTTAAAAAATGACATCTTGCTTACTTGCTGGATCTGCAACTGAGTTCTCAACAGCAATTGCAGGCTTAATACAGGGATCCACCACCGGATATGGGTCGGACACCCAATTCGCAGCCTTCTGTCTACCAAATTCCCTCTTTTCCTGGCTCGGATCGATCCTCTTAGTGTCTACGTCCTCCGTAATCTCCAGAACAACCTTCATCGAAGACTGTCTGCTGCCATAACCAAACTTCTCCATCTTCTTCGGCTGCACTCCACTAGCTTTATGAGGCCGGTTCAAGTTGGGGCTCGCAATCCATTTCTGTGCATCATCCCATTTCGAAGGCGCCGGCTTCGAGAAGGGCGGCACGAGAGACGACCGGTGCAAGGCACGCTCAGCCTTGTGGAATTCGAAGGTGGACGACACGGTCTCCAAATCAAAAGAATCTTCCTCTTGAGATCTAATTCTCGAACTCGATAGGCTTTGATCTGTATATCCGTGACCACCCATTGTATCCAAAGACGTTGAGAATTCAGGGAGGGAGCTCACCATGTCTACATCCTTGAACTCATCGGAAACACGACCACCTACCCACATTCACGGCAGCTCTATCAGCTCTGAATCCAAAGCTCAGATTTTTCAAATAAATTTTATTCAAAGATGAGATTTTTACAGAGAATCCTACATGTGTCATCAAGCTCAGCGCCAGTTCCTGCAGATTTCAGCGAGAACTTGGACTCCATCTCATCTTCTTTCTTCTTCTTCTCCACTCCCAACAGAATAGCTCGAAGCTTACCAGGAGAAAACCCACCGCCCTAAAACACACAAAAAATCGACAAAAAACTCATTAAAGTCGAACAATCATACCAAAACCTATCACAAAAAACACAAATCTCTCCGCATTCTTCGTCAGATCCTACACTCCCCCCAAACTCACCCCTCTCCATCTCTCTCTCTCTCTCTCTTCCACCACCTCAATCTTCACAAAACCACAGAATCTAGCCACGACAATCAAAATCCGACAAATAATGCAGAGAATCGAATCCAAATACACAAAAGGGAGAACCCAAGTCCAGATTCGGAGTGACAAAAATCTGAGAGAGATAGAGAGAGAATACTGGAGGAGAAGGCTTCTCGATTCGTTCGTAATCCATGGCGAAGGTGGCTTTGGGTTCGTTTTCGAGCTACGGGAAGTGGCGGAGGAGGCGGTGGCGGCTAGCGGATGGAGTAGTGGGCCCGACGGTGCCGCCGTTCGAGTCCGTTGCTCCCACTACCTGCCTTAAAACATTTTGAAGAGGACGGAGGTTCCCTTTTAACTGAATTCAAAACCAAAACAAACGGACCTGGAGTTACAAAAACTTGCACCATTGCCACTATGTTTCGTTTTTTTATGCCGGCCTCGATAATGTCGCGACACGGCGATGTTTGGCTTCAACGACCGGGAAACGGGAGATACGAGCAAGGAGTAGCGTTACGGGTACCCTGATGGGAGGTAGGGAAGCGTGCAAGGGTGCGTTTCGGTGATGAAGGCTGTCAGGGTGCTTTGAATGAGGTTTCTTTATATATATATATATATATATATATATATATATATATATATATATATATATATATATATATATATATATATATATATATATATATATATAAAAGAGGTTGCAGGTATAATTTTGGACAGCATAATTCTAACTTGGTTCAGAGCTACGTGTAAGTCAACACATATATAAGCATGTTTTTCGAGTTACCATTCCTTATATGTGTTATATTATAATTAGACTGGTAAAATTTTTTTAATTTTAATAAAATTAAAATTTTATTAATAAAAAATATAGCTATAGTGATTAATATTTTTTAACCAAATTGGAAAAAATATAGCTATAGTGATTAAAATTTTTTAATAAAAAATAGCTGATTTGTAAATACTTTACTTTTTTTCTGATAATCTCTACTTAACATTCTAAGATTTGTAAATTAAGAAATCAGAAAAAAATTATATGCTGTAAGAGTGTTATGTTATTGGGAAATGTTTCATCAAAATACCCAAAATCTAATTTATACAGATCCCTTGCAAAACCAAAAAAAAAAAACATTATAATTCTACTACAACTCTTCAACAAATATTGTTATTCAAATGCAAAACATCATTATTTAATAAGAAAATTATGGTTCTATCATTTATCTCATTGGATTTTTATATTTTTTTTCTCCACCAACCATTGTTTCAAATAACATGTTATGTTGTTATACAGAACCCCATTGAAACCAATATTGATCATTAAAATGGCTACTAGTAACATCATAAGAAAATTAATAGCTAAATAATAATAACAAATAATGATTTTGAAGGCATTTTTTATAAAAATATTGAAATTTAAAAGATAATATTTTTTAAAGAAAAGTATAATTGAAAATGATGATGTAATAATCCTAAATAACATATTATAACGATCGTTATTTTTTTATGTATTTATATATATGTATATATATAATAGCCATTGCCATAGGGACAGGGGTTCTTTTTTTTTTTTTGTGTCAAAGCGGCATTTCATTTCTAATAAACCAAGATTGGGTACATCCTGCCAAGTTAAGAGAAAGTAAGCAGTGCAACAAATGGGGAACGGCTGCTAGACTAGTCCAGATGACGTTTTTGGAGTGACGAGCCATATATGAGGCGATCCAATCTGCAGCTCTGTTCACCTCATAATATACATGATCAATTTGGACAGCTAACATCTTCTGAAGTAATCTGCGAGTATCCCGAATTAAAAGGTGGCCATCACCATATCTATCCACTTTCCGTATCCAGTTAATTACCGTGGCAGAGTCTCCCTCAATGCACAATCTGTCGACTCCCAACACACATCTCGCATATCGGATGCTCTTCCAGGCAGCTCGTAGCTCTATCCCAACAACCGTCAATCCTGATGTGCTCCAACCTTCAGCTGCAATCAATTTATCGTGCTGGTTCCTAATAACGAAACCCACTCCTTCAGAAGCTCTAGTCGCTGCAACAATGTACAGAATCTCCTTTGGTTGTACAGATTTATTATTGGATTGCGTAATAACTGCTTCGAGATATGCAGACGGAGGCACTCGGACTACTTCCATATCTGCGCAAGTTTTGATCCGACGGCCAACGTCGCGAAAGACGATTAATCACAACCAGAACCCGTTGTTATAACGACGGCCGTCTTTTCAGAACCTCGCTCGGGACACCGGGCAGGGGCAGTTACGAAATTTTCCACGGCTGGAGGGGCATTAACATAAGTGACGCAAAGACGACCTCAGAAATGGCTGGTCAAATCAGGCCCCCCGCCGTCAGCCGGCTCTCCCACCCCGGAGACGGTTGTCCTCTATATGGACACGCGTCACCATCCCAACGGATAACGACCACCTTGTCCCCTTAATAATTCATGCAATCCGTACGTACACGTCATCAACTCTGCAAGGTAATCCTATCCCAGCACCAAATGTGCACCCAATGTCCCACACAGGAGCCAAGCTGGAAGAGCTAGAGATGGAACATTTGTATCGGGTCTCTTTGGGAGTCACTTTGCTAGGTCGAGAAAGCTTGATGGGAGCCGGCTTGGATTCACCGAGAGCGGTTGGTGGACGGAGGACACTAGGAATGAGAGTGATGAGGGCGGCCGCGGACAGAGATGTCAAATTGGTTGGTTTTTGTCGTCAGGGAGAAGTATTCCAGATAGGAATAGGTTTAGTGGGTAATGAAGACAATAAAATGCCAGCGGTGTGATTGGCCGGGAGCGATAAATAGATCTGAATCGCCGTAATGAAGATCATTAAGAATTTAATTTTGGACCGGAAGGCGACAATGCGCGGTCGCAGTTGGAATGAGTGTTTAAGGACTGAGGCCTACATGGACCTATCTGAAACAGGAAGGTTAGGCCGTCCGCAAGTATAACTATCATGAAGCCAAAATATCTTTGGCATTTCTTCTTTTTGATGTTTTCCGCTTCTTGATCCCTGGGTCGAGATATATCCTAGAATTTCTTGAATGAAATGGTAGTGACATTGTAATCACAAAGTTACCTTGCATATTAATTAGGGTGGATGTGAATTACCAAGATCACCTATTGGGCAATGACATATTACCTTGAGGACAACTAGACTTTGTATGTGCAATCATTTGAGAGGAAGCAAGGTTTGGAGAAAATGCTAGAATCTCATCATGTATAGGCCTACGGAAAGTGGAAGAGAGATGCCAGTCTCTTAAATGGAAAGAATTGAGTCGTAACATGCGAAGACAAGGATAAAAAAGAGAGAAGAGAGAGAGAGAGAGAGCGAGCGGAACCAAAAGGGGCTGGAAAGCAATGTCCCATTTTGAATTGAACTGCATTCCCAAACAATAATAAGATCATTTGAGTTTTATCACGCTTCCTCAATATTAACCATATGATTTTGTTAGTAAGTCTAGCATTTCCTTTCCCATTTATCTAGCCAAACGGAGTGTGGTTTGGTCTCCTTTATCTGTGCCTTACCATCATTTCATCTTATTACTCAATAATAAATTGTCAGTTATAATTATAATTTTTACTTAAAACACCATTAATATGCAACAAGGCATTGCCGTAGTGATCAAAGCCCTTGGGTTTTGGATTCAGGTCTCAGATGGTACATCCTCAAATATTTAAACCTGGATAATTACACTGGACGGTCTCCCTTTTTTTTATTACCGATAAACCAAGCTTACAATAAATTTTCCTTCACCTGCCAACCTAACGTTCAAAGCCTTGGACATAAGAATGCCAATTTAAGACTGGTAGTTCATATGATCCATTCAGTTCCCTTAGAAATCAGATATCAACAGACAAGCTTCTAATGCTCTCGACACCACATCCGATCAACTGCGAACTCAGGATCCTTGTGATGAAGTTCCTCTGCTAAATAGTATGTGAATCTCTACCCTTTTAACATCTCATTGTCAATCATGCTACTCTCTACTATATTTTTGAAGCGATAATTTGGCTATAATCGGCCGAAATATGTTCAATCCAGAAACTAACACATAGCAAATGATGCATAAAATGATTGCAAATATTCGAAATCTTGATAGGATGTGCATCCATGAACAATTGAACATGCATCTGATTTTGCATACCATGAGAGAATATCTTTGATCCATGCATATAAAATCCCTAGGAAGAGGAAGAGTGATGCTCCACAGCGCCACTCTGTTCCTCGCAAACAGCACCGGGTCGAGAAATAGTGCGGTACATGGGTCATGTGGGTGATATAGGCGGGTTCAGTGTACCATCCCATCCCATCAATCACCGCATGGCTGGTCTCGAGTAAGGAATAGAGTAGTGCGGCGAAAACAGAACCTTATTTACTGAAAACAAAACTCGTCATGTTCACCTTCAAATATTCTTCAACAGTATTCGGACAAGTACACCACCTGAATACCGAATTATTCACAGCGTGATTTGAGACTTAAATGACAAGCTGTGAACAGAGTAAGCCCATAAATATTCCTTGTAAGATTAACGACTTAAACAATAGAGACAATAATTTGCAGAAAAGCTAAGTCATCTATAAATCAGATGATCCAAGAAAGGTCACACTAGATCCACTTCAGCCATAGGGCACCAAAAAATGCAGAATACTTGTAAGATGGACTACTTGAAGTCAAACCAACAAAATGCATTGTTATGACAAAAAGGAATACCATAGAGACCTTGCACAACGTTGTTCCCACTTTTCACATGCTCCCTATCAACATTACAGCCATGGTAGGATGCCATTTTTGCTGTTCTCTTTCCTGCAAACTTCTGTATGGAGGAGCATCAGTTTTCAAAAGCTCAAGAAGTTCTTGCAATGAAGTTTAACCAGGGAAAATTAGCATGTAGTCCCAGAATCAGTGAATGGGGTGATACTGTGTGATTCCGCGCTTTGGTGGCAACTTCCTTAGGATGAATAGGACTAGAGATGAAGGAAGAATTTCAACAAGCTGCAAAAGTTTGCAAAAAGAACCATCAATAGTTCATACATAAAATTCTTCACCCTCTCAGATAATGTCAGCTAAAAACAAAGAGCATAACAAAATACTAGATTTAGCTGGGGTAAGAACCATATGTCATGACTGTGAGGATGAATCATTGATGATTACTTCAGAATTAATTATAACCGATCAAACGTTACAAAACCAGAAAAAAATTACTCGTCTGTCATCTAGACCTAAATCCTAACTAAGCTCACAAGCAGGGTAAACAGGTAAAAGTTTCACCCCACAATTTAACAGGGTCAATTTTAGGACAAGCCAGACTTAGATCAAGCCCAGACTGAGATCAAGCCCAGACTGATTTCTTTAGAACCTTGGCTTAGTGAAATGAGAGTTCAGCTCATAAAGAACAACAAGACAAGTCAGCCATCATCTCGACCACATTTGAGAAATGAAACTAATGATGCTAACATTACCCATTGCTACAGAAGGATATGTGTCAATTTTTAAGGTTAAACATTGTTAGTGTAAAGTTATCCTCGATTATAGTAATGCCCCCATAAGCCATCGTCTCAACTGCAAAACTTGAAACCATTTCTTTTCCAACAAAAGCCAATTAGCCAGAAAAAAAACAGTTATTTGAAAATTTTCCTTGCAGACTTCCATTAACTGCAAAATCATACATTTTCTGCCAAAAGTCCTTATTTCAACTATTCCCAAAGTCTCTTAAATGACAGCTTTGTAAATTTGAAAAGTTGCAATTCTCAAGGACAAGTAATAATATGATCTTATAAATCAAAAGAAACTACAAAATTCAAGAATGACAATCTCGTCTGGCTGGAACTATGAGTGTGCATATGCTACACCTGAATCTAATTCAACATGTACGTCATGCTTTTCTTTTTATTCTCCACATAATTATGACCAAGAGAAAAACAAATCAGCATTACATTGTAAATATCTAACCTGATGAATAATTCAAGTATGGGTTATTACATTATATTTATTTAGTTTTAAAGATCATTTGCTAATTTTTCTCAAAAATTTAATGTTAGAAAATGTGTGAAATGTTCGCAAATATCTGACAGATCTCTAGCAATAGGCTGCCAATAAGCATGCACAGAATTTTTGCTCCATCAGAATATTCAGAGATTAAGAACTGACAACCAACAAATCAAAATTCACCAGCCAAATAGAACATCTCTACCCTCTCACATAGATATTACTCTACCAAAACACCTACATACATGAAACATGGTCATGCAAAATCATTGTTAACCTCTATGTTCCAGTCAAGGTTTTAATCCCAAGGATGGTGCCATCCCGATTTTTCCTCGGAAAGGGATGCTTGCCATCCCGCCTCATCCCAACACTTGGGACAGAGGATGTGATAGGATGCATTGATCATGGTGCTAGGATGATCGCAGTAATGATCTTGTCCTAACACTTGGGATTATACCCCATCCCGGTGTCCCGCAGGATGGTCTGCCGGAATTTGAACCATGGTTCCAGTTACTTGCCTAATAAGGTGCCATAATGTTTCATATTGATGTATAAACATAGATCAAGCACATACCAGGTAGTATAAAAAGTTCAAAATCGGATGGTTTAGAACATCAAGATCTGCAGCCTTATCAAAGGCATTGAAGCTCATCTGCAGAATAAATTAAATTAGAAAAGGTAACTGACAGCAGATAAGATTTAGATTGTTATAGATTAGTCAATGAGGTATAGCATTCACACCTACCATGATACATCTCACCATAAAACAGGAGAAACATATAGTTGTAACATAGCCAACCTGTACACATAAAAATTGAGACAAATAATTAATAATAAGCCAAAGGTCCTTGAGACAAAAGCACAGTTACCAAAAACAAAAGAAAAAAAAAAGTCTGAATGTACCTCCTGCAACTTTTTGCGTCGCCCTTTGGACTCGACAGGGAAGCGTTGCAACATTAGGAAGAGCCTGTCAATAAGAAAAATATGATTACAGAAATCAAAACCGAAGGAGTTTCATATGGACTGCATAACTTTTATCATCTCCAGGTTGTCTCATACATCCTAGAAAGCATGCCAATTATCTCAACAATTAGCCTTCTCCATGTGAAACTATGTATAGCACCTGCTTTCCTAATTGATAGCTTTCTTTAGCATTTTGTATGATTTAGACAGATCAGCAAACACCTGATCTGCTGCAAAGCAGGATGATCCATATTACCGACCTGGTGGATTATCCTCTTTCGATGTTTTTGGCACATGCGCATATAATCTTTTAACATGTTATAACCAAAGGATAATATAATTCCGGTTTATGTTTATTATTGAATTTCCAAATGCAAACGAATGTCCCTATTCCTGGGAGTTTAGCTCAATATGAAGAATTGCAGAATTAGTGCATAGTGATGCAGTCAGCAGAAAGAACACAAAAACAATAGTATCATCAAGTGAGGTCCATAGCTGATGCCAATATGAAATGGCAATAACTGTGGCATATCTATACTACTTGAATTCATAGAATGGCCTTGACAGCGTTGCATCAAGATGTCTACACCAGGCATTTATCTTAAGAAATGCCTTGCATGGACTTTTAAGAACCAATTTTACACCATATTTCACAACAACTACCATCTCATGAATATTGAATGCTATAGAGATGAGAAACTGGTTTTTGTAGGAAAAGTAGAAAATTGCAAATATCACATGAAAATAGTATGCAAGCACAAGCAAGGAAACATAAGATGGATGTTTAAAACAAACTTCTGAGATTTAACAAGCGTGAATTCTACCAGGCGCAAGAAGATTAGTTCCAGGAGGAAAACAAGCACACTCACAGAAGCACATTGTAAGCATCCTAACATTATGTTCTTTTTTAGCTAGCCAGCCCAAATCTAAGTCGAAGATGCTTAGATGGGATTAAACTCTTTGCTTATATTAGTTGTTAAGTGCATGCAAACATGCTGTATGTATAAGTCCTATCGCATGATGCATGACTACCAATATATGAGCATGTGGATGACAAGATCCATTAGATTATGAAAGCAAGGAGACATAAAATAAATGTCTCACCTCCCTCCATACAAAAGAAAGCCAAGGGCAGCAAAAAATGATACGCCTGCAATTATAGATACTCTCACATTGTTAGAGGTTTACAAGAATGAACCTTTCTTTTAATGAGTAAACAAACCATATTCCAGAAATATACAATAATTTATAGAAAACCAAGCACCTGCAAAGAATATCTTGGATAGGATAATCAAAGGTTGGATAGGGTCCCACCATATTAGCAACCACAGTGCAATCTGTGAACAATTAAAATGGGAAATTATCCAAGCATCCTATGATAGAGCTATGCTAGAAAAAATTTACTAGTATTTTGAACTTTAAAGAGCACATTCCCAGAATTATATCCAAAAAAAGAAACTATTAGGCACTAAAAAAGAAGCTGGTCCTCAATAACTTTCACGAAATGGTTTCACTCCTCAATCAATAAAAGATTTGACAAAAAGAATAGCTTGCATTATGGTAAGCATGCCAAAATGGGGACACACCAGACCTTGCAAAAGAAGATATAACTAATGCTATTCTACATTGACACCATAGTAATCTTAGTATATGCAAAAGAATGCTAGCCAAAATAGAGATGAAATATACTGACCATTAGAGGAGGTATTTCTTAACGATTCAATCACCTCATCAAAATAAGGACATTGGTAGATGCTGAGATTTTAATGACAAATAAGCATGGCATGTATCAGCCAGCTGCCTTAACCTTCATCCAGGCATGATATTAGCAATGTCAAAGCAAGGAGGTTTAATTGAAGAAGCCTGTGTACATAATAATCATGTTAATCTGGGTTCAGAAAATAACTTTTGTAACCGGCCAACACGCTAAAGCACCCTCATCTATAAAATCACCCAGAGGGGATTTTTTCCCCCCTTTTTTTAATTTAAAAAAAAAAGAAAAACAGTATTGATCACCAACTGAGCATTTGTTTTTAAAAATCTTAAAATGAGATGGAAGCAAGAGCTTTTACTTTTATTTTTGAAAAAACAAGAAAAATGAAAAATGATGCCAATTGTTACTTTGAAATTAATGATTATAGCAAAGTTTTCATATTGATTAAAAATCCATCACTGGTTAATTGACTTGGTTTGCTAATAAGCATGCTTTCAATGTGTGAGGTCAGTCAGGCCATTCCCAATATACGTCAAACTAAGCCCAAAGCATAATAGACGCACCATGCTTGAATTCCCCATAAACTTCTTCAAGCCCAAACTGAACTCATGCACACAATTATTTCCTCCTAACCTCTCCTCTGGACACCTATTTAAGCCTTAATCAAATTGCAGCAAGAAGTGGCCTTTCAACTGGCAATAGAGGCAAATCACTCGGGGATCAAATTAATTCGATCAGTTAACTAGAGCAGGGCAGTTTGTTGGAGGAGGAAAACAAATGGCAGTTGTGAAGCACAGTTCAAGTGATTACATCAATCAAAAAGTAAGGCAGACTAGAGCAAACAGAAAAGGAAGAGAAGCCCAACAACCAATACAAAAGGTTGCTGCATCTCCCAGTTGGAGAATGCCCATTTATGATGGTTAGAGCGTGTGAACTCAGAATTGCCAATATATTGACCTCCTATGAATCACTGGTATCCACTATTCATCATCCTCACTATCATCTGCCTCAAATTCTACCCAATGTTCCCAAAGTACTTTATGAAAGCCAAAGTGATGAACATTACAGCATTCCCTGATCATCTCACTGTTGCAATTTTCATGCCCATCAACTTCAACATTGCTTGCAACATAGTAATGCACCAAGGATTGAGAGAAATGATCCATGAGGTGCTCTCTTTAGAATAGAGTTTTAACTTGTTGCTCTGAGGATGTCAGTAAAGGAAAGAAGTAAAACAAAGTGGTGTATTAAGGTGTCATGAAAACATATGCTTATTTTGGTAAATCAATAGGCCCTGTTAAGATCTTGGACAAAAAGGTAGTTTGTGTGATTGGATAAGCAATACTCTATAATGGTCAAAGGTGGCTATTCCCAAGATTACAACTTTCTAGGTCCACCGTAACTAAGACATAACATTCTATTGCACACTTTTAACTTTTAAAATGACCAAATACTGCCCTCCTTGACTAGTTGATGAGGGAAAGAGCAAGGACAGTTTTATATTTGAACAAAAATTGAAATCATAGTACTTGAATATTGTGCAATTGTATAATATAAAAGCAGCATGGAATAACAAGTTTTATCCAATGACAATTCGCTGAATCCAATTTTCCACTTACAAAAGGTCCTAGGAGATGACTAATGGTCATTTACATGCTTTATGGAGAAAACTCAATGATGATATATCTAGTATTAAATCATACATTCTATTACGTATAATCTCAATTATTAGGAAAAATAAGTTATAAGAATCTATAGGTCAAAAAGGAAAGGTTCAAGGTTACTGAAATAGGATTCTTAAGGTCTTAATTACCCTTCCGATCAAAACCAAAAATAGATCAGCCTGAGTTTATTGTTCATAGCCTGTAGAAAAGGACAAACAAATTGATAGAACCAAAGAAAAACTAGATACCTCATATTGAGCTGACCCTTAGTTTACTTGGTCAGAAGAGGGGAGACCAAGAACATTTATGAAACAAAAGCATCTAGGAATTTTTTGGAATAAAATAATACAAGAAATACATGATATCTAAGTAGTCATAGAACCAATGGACAACATCCAACGACCCATATTGAACCATTGTGGTGGCCAGGTGACAGGTTCTAGATTCAACTGCAAGTCCATCGTGCTTCCATTAGCCAACTTTTCCACTTCAAAATACCTAAATAGTTAAACAATGTTCAATGCCCAATATATTCCTTATAATCAGTTGAGAGCAAGGTTGGCGGATCCGGTACCGGGCACCATACTGGTTTTCCGGCAACACGAGTCGGTACGGGTCCGCGCCGTGCCATGCTGAGCTTGTGCCGATAGAGGAGAGGGAATGCAAACCGTGGGAGAGAGAAAAGAGAGAGAGAGAGAAGGGAGAGAGAGGGAGGCTGGCGGAGGGGGGGGCAGACTCCGGTGGAGGCCGCAGGAGGTGAGGTTACAGCCGGTTTTTTATTTTGAACGGCCTCCGCCAACCTCTGCGACTCTCCCTCTCCCTCTCTCTCCCTCTCCCTCTCTCGCTCGCTCTCTTTTTCCTTCTTCTTCGGCTCCGGCAACAGTTTTCGTTTCCATTGCAGGAACCGTACCGGTGAGCCGCCGGTACAGCTCGGAATGGTCGAAACCGTCCGGTTCGGGACAGTTCCACCAACCCTAGTTAAGAGGCATTTTGTGTCTGGCATGATCCTTAGATACCCCATCTTCCTCCCGGTCACTAAAGGTTTGGCCTCTCCCTCCCTCTCTCTCTCGCGCGCTCTCTCTCTCTCTACCCCCTTCTTTTTAAAGTTTCTCAAATCAGGTTGCATCAGCCACATCCAACAGCAGAAAAACAAGAGGTCACCTCCTTCCAAGATAATGGCCATGTAGCCTCTAATCTATCTATCTATCTATCTATCTACCCCGCTCTTTTTAAAATTCGTAAAATTAGATTGCACTAGCCACATCCAGCAGCAGAAGAACAAGAGATCACCTCCTTCCAAAATAATGGCCATGTAGCCTCTATTCTTACTGGATTTGGTTGTGGTACCTCCAATCCCACCTTATCCGGCTATGCCACCTAGATTCCCACAAAATCTAGCTACAATGCCTCAAACATCAATATCACCTCTCTATTGCCTTAAATCCTCCTCCCCCCCTCCTCCCCTCCATGACTGTGACAAGCCACTGACGCATGCAACTACCATTATTAAGAGATTGCCCTTATTCTCTCTTATCTCTTCACCTTAGAGGAAGAGAGGGGAAACAAAAACTGTAGAATATGATTTTTGCCCAAGTAGCAAGTGACTCGGATGAATCAAACCCAAATTGACTAGTTGAATCATACAAATGATCAGTTGAATAGGTTTGGGGATGTTCGGGTTCTAATCCAACCTGGCTCACCAAGGCAAGCAGGTCACAAGTCGAATTGCTCCCACATGCCAAACTTTTAAACAACATATGGAGTGATCGGGCAGTATATAATACAGTTGCAGACCAACTAAACTACTTAAAACTCTCCAAGGGTCCTGTATGCGGACCAACCGGACTACTTAAAAACTACATAGTAGCCTCTGGTCATGTGTAAAACCTAAAGTCTCCATGGACACTAGTCCATCAATCCATCTTTGAACATATTATGATCATTAATAAGAGAGTCTTGAACATCTTTCTTATTATACATATTTAGATCGTCAATATTTGACGAAGGAAAAAAAGAAGATCATACCACTCCTAAGTGCATAATTGAAATATCTTGATCCAACATTCTGTTTCAAAATACGGTGCATAAGGCCACATATACGGCTGTATATGCATATGCCTTACATGCAATTAGTATATGAAACCAGGCCACGTATGGGACAAAAAGGTAGTTACTTAGAACTTTGTGGACACTATGTAGTTTTGCTGCATATGCAACCGAATTACAATTCGCATATCTGGACCTTTAAATGTTATGTGACCACATATATCGTTAGTCTTACCAAGGCAGATAAGGCAATGTTCAAACTAATGGTTGGGTTGGCTGGGTTTAAATTTAACCAGCTACATGTATATTAGCAATGTTAATATTGCTAACTATTGCTACTAAGAATCAAGTAATTAGTAGTAAGTATAATTGCTAGATATTATTGTTATTACAGTGGCTATTATTTATAAAACACTATTGCCACGATTATTACAATATATAATGTATTCTATCTTTTTAAATATTTATTAACAACTTGTGCACCTGCATACATGACCTGCATAACATGTATGTACTATGTGGTCGCTTGACCTCTAGCATACTGCAGCTTCCTTTTAAAACATTCACTCTTCATGATGTGGCTCCCTGAGAAGTCTTGCATGCGAAAGAGAGATGACAAAAGGGGAAAGATTCATAGTACGAGGGAAAATTCCTTCATTTAAAGATCATGATCTCTTGATTTGCCCATTTAATCATAATAATAGCAAACGGACACATGTCATTTTATTTATGCTGTCAAAGCTAATCATAAGTTTTCGAGCATGCTTCTTGCAATTCCAACACTGGCTTCAAATATTAGTTGAGTGAAGATTTGTCTACTCTCCATAAAGTACTTACTATCAATGCCTATTCACCCACAAAGTATTAAGATGTTAACTCTTGGATACAGTTCAATCACCAATTGACAATATCAAGAAGCTCTTTCATATGCACATTAATTGAATGAATACGGAATTCTGAAAATGGAAAATAGTCTGCAAGAGTATTTTCTGTTTTTAGATTTTAATTCAACTACCGTGATAAAAATAATTATAAATTTCCAATAATCAACCCTTAAAAAGAGGAGTCAACAGCCAACAATGCAATGCACAGAATCATGACTCCAATTTTACTTATAGCATCGCAATAAAGAAACCATCCACCTCTCTTGGGGTTTCATTGTTCATCATGCAGAGCATCAACTATGTTCTTACTTGAACAACATAAACCACTGCATTAATTGTATAGAACGCCGGTCTGAGCCCATCAGTAGATACTGCTCGTGCCTGCCATAAATTGCATTTCGAAAATTTCAGTATAAAGGGAACTAGGCAAATATCCAGAACAATAACTAAAAAAGAGCAAAAGTTGAAAGCCAACCTGATAATATATTTCGGCCCAAAACAATACCAAAAGCACATAGGTAGTGAAGAATGCAAGACCCGGCAGATCGAGAAGAATGTGTTGGATGATCTAGAAAGGAAAACCAATAAAAGTTATACCTTAAATACGCTCGGATGAGGTCAGGAGAAAGAACAAAGCAAACCTCAGGATTTAATTGCTGCACACTCCGACGAAATATGAAGACAACTGATCGAACTGCAAATGGAAAGAACCACACTTGCACCATAAGAAGGGGACTTTAGCATGTTTGTATTGAATTAGTAAAGATGGATACTAACCCCCATTGACAAGGAAGTTCAAGAAATGAAAGGCTTTTTGTGTCGTCCAACCATACTCCGGAACTCTACATTCAATTCTTACCAATTGGATCTGCGAGAAAGAAATTCAGTACCAAATGATGATTATGACGTACCAGATACAACCCTGAGTACCTTATTTTTTTCCCTTTTTATAATACAATCCATCAAATAAAGCACGCCATTCGCAAAAAGTGAGTGCTCATGACCAAATAAAGCTCCTAAGATCAATAATAAATAATTACAATCGCATTATTTATCTTATGATTGAAATCTTTCAAAGTGTCCGTTCTGACCGCGAGATTACGTGTGTTGAGAGAACTAATAAACCCCAACCCTACGGATTGTAACAGCCCTGCATCACAGGATCGAACCCTAGCAAACAGCAACCGCGAATCCAAACTTTTTCAAAGAAAAGAAAAAAATAGATTTAAACTGATCTATGCAATTGATTTTGGAGAGAGAGGAGGCAGGGAGAGAGAGATTACGAGAGAGACGGCTGAAACGAATCCGAACAGCCCGGCGAGGGTTTGGAAGATCCGATCCTGCCACAAGGTCGAGTTATTCACCTCGCCCCACCAATCCCAGGCGTTCTTCAGCGCGTACGCGGGCACCGACGAGTCCATCGGGCTCCCCATGGAATCCCTCCACGAAATTTCAAACTTTCCGTTGACTGGAGAATGATCTCGGCTATCGGACGCGCCGGAGATTCGAGAACTCGAGGGGTTGAAAAAAAAAACGAGTGGGAGCAAGAACGGAGGAAGGGCTTTCGATAGCAAGAAGGGAAAACGCTAACGCAGCCCAAACCATGTACGATCCGGGATGGATGTGGCCGGAAAAGATATGTGAACCGACCGGATCACCCACCGCTCCACATGAGCTGTAGGGGCGTTTGGTACGGGGTGGTCGGCCCAGAATCAAGAATGATGGAGATCGAGGTAATGAAAATACTGCATTTGATTGTACCATCATGATCGTGGCAGTGATCCTAAATCACCTCTACTTCTCAAATCACCGCCCAACCCAGTAATGAAATTCCCATTCTTGAGGTGATGGGGATTCGGCGGTATTGGTTGGATCCAGCAAAACACGAAAAGTAGATGACTACCCTCCATTGTTTAGGGGCATCAAAACTATGGCCTGTGATGGATTGATTATGCAGGCGAAGCATGTGTTTAAATAGGCTAACAAGGCTATGGATTGGGTAGCATCTGATATGACCAACTACTCTAGAGATACTTTTTGGATGAGAGAAATGGAATTATCTGATGCACTTCGAGACTTATTATTTTTTATTTTTTATTGAATATATCCATATTCGTACGGTATAATACATCCGCTTTAACAAAAACAAAAATAAAAAATAAAAAAAAGGCCAACTTGATATCAGCACGTGCATTGCATGTGACGAACCATTTCTATACCTAGAAATAATTCCTGTGAAGGGTGAAGACGCCTGAAAAATTCCAACTCCTTTGAAATAATGATTGTCTCAAGTACTTAACCTAAAATTCCATCATCTTCGCTACTCAACTATAAAATCCATCATCTTCAAGCCTTCTTTATCAAAGAAATAGAATTTCTTGACAATTAGCATGTCACATAATACTAAAAAACATATGCTGCATGGTACAGCTTTCAATCCCATTTGCACACTAATCGCCTTGTGCTATGTGATGCAAGAGAATAATCAAACTATTAGGATATATTACATTTATCAGAAAATTAAATGATTCATTCATACTGTGTAAAATCACATCAAAGTTCGATATTATGTGCAGAGCTAATAGTTCATGCGAAATCTAAACTCCGATTTCATTTCTTGCAGTGATTATGTAAGGAATATACAGTTGAAGGACCAGCCAATCTTTAAATATTTGCTTTATATGGTACAATATGGCACATATAATGCCCATGGTTGTTAGAAAAAAAGATTGGAACCTTAACAAATTTAGGTTTTATTGAAGATTAACAAGTACTAAAGAAAAATAATGAAACTGTATGAGATGTTAAAGCCGAGATTGAATGCCTTGTGGAGAAGGAGACGAAGGAAAAATAGGAGGTGAACGCGCAGATGCATAGATCCCATCCATTGAAGTTTATGTAGGCTATAAATATAAGAAGTATAAGATCCAAGATATTCTCAACTATTGTTTCCCTTCAATCATCTTTCCTTACCATTATGACATAGAAAAGGATAAATTTTTTCATATATCCGTTTTTACCGGCGACAGCAGTATCTGTGAATAAAATGTTAATTCCTATAACTATTATTTGTTGTTGTGACTAGAACTTAACAGATAATGATGCAAAAATAATTTGTCAGATTGTAACTTTACAAGCAAATACCCACATAGCACGAGATCTGAATTTGAAAAGGTATTGATTTAGATAAATAAATAATAAAAAGTTTTGTATATAACCATTATGTTAAGTAACCATCGCATGATAACTTTATTCTTTTTCTTCTTCAAAATAGCCATTATCTTTTTTGCTCATACCTTCTTTTAAATAAAATATGTTCAAAATTGTGATGGCCCGGTAAGGGCCCGGTCCGCTTGACTGGTTAGACCAGGCTTTGGCCCAGCCCAAGTTTCCATCGAACATAAAAAAAACAGGGGGAAGGGGGTTGCGACAGGAGTCTTCTTCTCCGTCCGTCCAACTTCCGGCAAAAGTTGACTTTTTGCGAGCCGTGGAGGCTAGTTGGCACTAGCAAGTTTGGCAATTTGTGGCAAAATTTTAATTCTTTAGTTGGTTATAAATTCGTAGCTTGGTAATTTTCTAAATATTGTGAGTTATGGATTTGATACTTTGATTTTAAATGCACTGACTCAATGTTTACTTTATTATTTAGTGGATAACAAAATTAAACTTTTATTTATTATATTTTATTTGATCTATTTAGAAGTTAAATATATTGGTTGACTTCACGTTATCAAGTTGTCGTGGGCTATATCACTTGGTCTCTCTCAGCTTGAACGCAAGATCCACAAAAAAGTTATTTTTATCTAATAAAAAGGGAAGGAAAAAACCAACATCATTATTTTTTCCACATTTATTATTATGATATTATTATTATAATAGTCATTACAATAGTGATTATTTTAATATTAAAATTTAAAAATTGCTTTTTTAAGATAAATAATGGCTATTATAACTGTTATCATGGCTTCGGTAGGGGGTCTATAATTATATACATTATTTAAAACCTTGATTTGGCCACAATAGTCATTCATTTTTTTAATCATTAAATTTGTTTATCATGGAAAAAGCCTATTCAGGTGGTAAGTCGATAGTAACAGCATCAACTAGGACAAGAGCGTGAGCTCGTCATGAGACCAAACAAATGGATAATCCAAATTTTTCTGCCCCTTGATTAGCCCAACAAGACAGCTTTGAAGAAGACCCAGCAAAAACTAGCTCATAGAACATGACTATTTAAAAACATTTTATTTGTTTTCGATAGAAAAATATTTATTTTTCAATTAAATTTTTAGTGAAAACAATCAATTTTGCCAAACAAATATGCTTAGAATAATAGAGTTGGCTTGAGACGATGTGGACAAGAGCAAAAAAAACGATTTAGACTTTTATGATCTTGGTGCCTGCATGGGCATGGTAGGTCAACAGCAACAGCACGAGCTTGGACAAGAGTTTGAGCCTATCCAAGACACCAAAATAAATGGAAAAATCCAAATTGTCCTTCCCCTTGATTAGTCGAACAAGACGGCTTTGAAGAAGATCCAGCATAAACTATCTCGCTAAGTACATTGATCCGACTATTTAAAAATGTATCATTTCTTCCCAATGAAAAATATTTATTTTTAAAATTAAAATTTCAGTGAAAAATATTTAATTTTGTTAAATAAAAATGGATATTTCTAAATAATTAAGCTGAAAATTCTATAGAAATCAGACATGCTGGTCCATCCATCTTGTATTTTGTAAGAGCATGTCCAAACCTAGCTTAGATTTTATCCTTCAAGCTATAGAAAAGGAAAAAAAAATTATAAAGCTCTTTTCTTTTTTTTTGCAGGATTTGGGCTAGGTGGTATTTGGATGCTAGGTTATGCTTAAATGGATAGTCCAATTCACAAATTATATAGAATTTTCAACCCAATTTTATGAAAAAAATCTAAATAGGTCTAAATCATTTGTGATCCTGATGTTTGTGGAGGCAAAATAATTGCTCCAAGATTTTTATTATCTTACATTATCTTGGGTTGTGTATGGCCAGCTAGGCAAATTGCACAATGTCCAAGAAATGGACCGTGCTTATCCGAATCCTCCAAATGGATCGCTCAGAACGCAGCAATCATTTTCTTATCATTCCAATCTTTTCTAGATGTTCCAATGCACGTCACATTTAGTTATATGGACTATGCTTCCTACTTTGTCAAGGATGGTATTCAAATTTCGGATGGGAATTTTGATGAATATTAGTTGAAAAGGACCACGCGAGAATTCCTAGCAAGCGAGGAGAAAGAACCGGATAAATGGAGCCAACTGAAACGTCCAATGCAGTGGCTTAGCGCGTAACGTATATAGAATGCTTCTCGGGTTGTTTTCAATGGAATGGAAGTCCGCCCGTTGACTAGAATTTATTGACTTATAACATCTATCTATCTATCTATCTATCTATCTATATATTATATATTAATTTATAAATATACAATATACGGCATTAGTACCAAAAATAAGTGTATAATACAAGGCATGACTGCCTAAGAAGCAAGCACAGCTTTGAATAAGCATAAAAAAGGTCAGGCCTACGGTGTGAATCAATTTGTCCTTCTATCTCTCTCCAAAAAAACAACAAAAAGGAAAGAGATAGAAGCTTCAAAACAAACGCGCTATTTTAGATATTTCTTAAAGCTGTTTTCCTGTCTATTAGGTTTCTTAAATGAAATCTACTTCTTGAAAACATGTTTTATGACAAAAAAGAAGGATTGTTTTTCATAAAACTCATTTTTGATTTACTTTATATATATATATATATTAAAAAGTAACCACACGAGTATTCCCATAAAATTTAATTCTTTTTAAATTTTACATGAACTCGTTTTTGTAGAATCTGACATCCAAACAGCTAGCCGGCACAGTTTCTCAGTCTTACAGGATGGCTTTGGAGATTCCAACGTCAAACATATTGTTCATCGAAGACTGACTACATTTTTTTTATTATTATTTTGAGATAAAAATAAAAATCTAACGACGACTTTCATTTCTATGGGCAAGACCATGCATGAAGTTGCTCGGTTATATTCCAATGCTGATCCAATCAAACTGCTCGCAAGTTCTGCTGAGTTGTCTCCAAGACTTTGACCTCTGAAGAGTCACCATTTCCCTCCATATAAATAGACAACCAAGTCGAGCTCGTTTCCTCTCCACCTCACCCCAGATCCTAATTAAGCTCCATACTTCTAATTCTTTCTCGTAGCATCATACCAGCTCCAGGAAATGGTGTTCTCCTACAAGGTGGCCAATGCTTCCGAGTACTTAGCCATCACTGGCTATGGCATCAGTGACGTGAAGCTTGCCAAGAAGGGATGGATCCTCCCAGGCCAATCATGCACTGTCTTCGACGTCTCCCCTGTCAACTACACCTTCGAGGTACAGGCGATGAGCGCCGAGAAGCTCCCCTTCCTCCTCCCTGCCGTCTTCACCATTGGCCCTCGTGCCGATGACCCCGAGAGCCTTATGAAGTATGCCAAGCTCATCTCCCCCCATGACAAGCTCTCCAACCACGTCAAGGAGCTCGTTGAGGGCGTCATCGAGGGCGAGACACGAGTCCTCGCTGCCTCCATGACCATGGAGGAGATCTTCAAAGGCACCAAGTCGTTTAAACAAGAAGTGTTCGAGAAAGTCCAGCTGGAGCTCAACCAGTTTGGCCTCTTGATCTACAATGCTAACGTTAAGCAATTGGTGGATGTGAGAGGCCATGAGTATTTTAGCTACCTTGGGCAGAAGACGCAGCAGGAGGCGGCAAACCAGGCGAAGGTGGACGTCGCAGAGGCGAGGATGAAGGGGGAGATCGGGGCGAAGCAGAGGGAGGGAAAGACGCTGCAGAATGCATCCAAGATCGATGCGGAGACGATGGTGTACTCGAAGCAGAGGGAGGGGGAGGGAAGGAAGGAGGAGGTGAGGGTGCGGACGGAGGTGAAGATTTTCGAGAATAACAGGGAGGCCGAGGTGGCGGAGGCGGATGCGGAGTTGGCGAAGAGGAAGGCAGAGTGGGCGAAGGGAGCGCGGGTGGCGGAGGTGGAGTCGGAGAAGGCGGTGGCGATACGAGAGGCGGAGCTGCAGATGGAGGTGGAACGGAGGAACGCGATGCGGCAGACCGAAAAGCTCAAGGCAGAGAAACTCAGCCAGGCCATAGTTGATTATGAGATGAAGGTATGATGACAAAGATGTAAAGCATTAAGAATTTATGGTTCTCATCATCATCATCAAAATTTTCATGAAACAAACCTTAGCAAAACAAAACCAATAAGAGCTAGACATAATTTTCATAGAGGTCATGTTTGCAATCGGTGCCGCATGTATTCGAAATTTAGCCAGGGGAAGCAGAGCATGAAACTGCTACAATGGTCGCAATCAAATTGCTCTGCATACTTCAAAGGCAAATTGATGGGTAAGGAAACTTGTTGGTTATGATCTTCTAGCTTGTAACACTAATGAGCAGTGTTGCTAATATTTTGTCTAGGCTTAGGACAGGTCACTATAGCTTTGTTGCATTAGCACCTAGAACAAATTTGGCATAGTATTGGCTCCGCTCAACTTACTTGCGTGTCTAACCTGATAGACAAGAAACGCAACCTTTTTTGCAAGTTTCTTTTCATGAATTGATGCATGATATCATCTTTCTCCGTCTTTGCAATGACACAATTTGCATTCAAGGATGTCTTTACTACAAATGAAAATGATAACATTAACTAGTTGTTCGACATATATTATAGGTCCAAGAGGCGAACTGGAAGCTGTATAAGAAACAGAAGGAAGCTGAAGCCCAGTTGTATGAACAAGAGAGGGCAGCTGAAGCTCGTAAGGCCACAGCAGAAGCAGCATTCTTTGCTCGACGGCAGGAGGCTGAGGGGGAGCTCTATGCAAAGAAAAAGGAGGCTGAAGGCTTGGTCACACTCGCAGAAGCCCAGGGCATCTACCTGCGCACATTGCTAGATGCCTTGGGAGGGAATTATGCTGCTTTAAGGGACTATCTGATGATTAATGGTGGAATGTACCAGGAAATTGCAAAAACAAATGCTGATGCAGTGCGTGGGCTACAGCCAAAGATCAGTATATGGACAAATGATAGAGAGGCATCCGATGGAGGGGCGATGAAGGAGGTGGCAGGGGTGTATCGTATGCTACCGCCATTGTTCAAGACGGTGCAGGAACAGACAGGTATGCAGCCACCTGCATGGATGGGCAACCTTAATGACGACGCATCTACTAATTGATTGTGCAAAACACAAATGTATGTGTAGGTATGTTTAATAAGATTGTTCGTGTGTTTGTTGTCGATGATTTTAAGGTTCGCATTTTATTCCAGTTGATTCTGTAAACCACAAATGCATGTGTAAGTATGTTTCATAAGAATGTTCGTATACATTTGTTGCTGTTTATTTCAATTAGTTGACTGTAAAGGCCGAAGAGGCAACTGTTTCATCTCAGACAACATTAAGCTCTAGAGCTGGTGTCATGCTCTGACTGGAAGACAAGGTCAGCTTTTGAAGCCATATTAGATGGACCATATTAAGACAGGAGTTGGAGCGCATTGCTACAATCTACATGGAATATTACTAGTTCCACTGCATCTACCGTCCGACAGACAAGCTGGAAAGGCAGGATACTGCTTGAGATGACAGATGCACTCTAATAGTTTGCCAAGCAATGAAAAGTGATGTCAGTAGCTTGTATATAAGTGATGGTATGGAGAGAGAATGACAAAGGTCAGCCATCAAATCTCCTGGTTTATAGGAGCAGTTTATTTCCATGATCACTCAAAGTCATTGTGCTCGGTGGTGTCTGCTCTTTTTCTTTGATTAAAATGTTTGATTTCACTTTGTTTACTGTTTTATTTCCAAATGGTTTGATGACATTATTGTTATTATAAAGCATCATCTCCTTTTCCTATCTTTGTCTGTGTGTTCTATTTACACTCTGTTTCCAAACCATGAAAACCGGCTTTCAGAATTCCTGATGCAAAAGGCGTGAGGATTCGATCAGGATCAGTTTGTTCCTGTATTGCTTTCGTGACAGAATTTTAGTGCTACAGCAGATCAGCAGCTTCAAATAATTATATCAATAATTTGATGGTATCACAGATATAATTTCAAGTGATACTAGGGCCTCAGCAATATGCCATGTATGCATACTACTGTCAGGAATAGATAGAGAAATTGTGCCTCAGTATAGTGCTGTTCTCTGGTTGTCGATGCAAAGGACGTGGGTCTGAATCCTGCCTTCACCATAGAACACAGTCTCAATGACATCTGAAGGGCTTTGCCTATCTTTCTTCTCAAAAATGTTTGTAGTTTTTAATGGGGATCATGGCTTGGAAGATACAACTAGAGGCAGGGCGCTCAAATGATGCAATATTAGCTTGGTTCTAATGATAAACATGAAAAACTATTGAAGGAGATTACAGTATTTGCTGGTATAAAACTCGGTCTACAAAAAAATGTACCATTTCCATTAAAATTTGATTACTATCATGGATGCTCTAACAAGAGACCAAGCTTCACGAGGATTCCATCTTGTCCCGATGATGAGAAGAAAATCTTCTTGAGAAAAGAAAGCTGCAAGCAAAATATTATATCTTTTAAGCTTCAGCAATAAAAGTATGAGTGGAAATTTGAGAATGAGGTTGCTTCTAAGTAAGATAACTAATTGCTAATATTGGTGCTTATCGGTGAAGATCTATTCTTATTATGCATACCAAACACCAGATGTCACCAATAACCCATGTTGATCTTAATGCTATTCTTCTCTCTTTTCTCTTTTTAAAGAGGAAATGGACCAAACCCAAAATAGATTCATAATCATGATGCTAAAATTTAGTTTGAGATTAAATATGCTTCTCACGCTGCCCTAAGCAATGACAAGAAAGTTTTCTCCTTGCAGTTCTAACTTTTAACCACAGATATTTTTAAGGTGAGTGCCTCATGTTGCCTTGCATGGACGTTGACTCAACTGTTTCACCTATGCTAGCTTTCAATTCTGTCTGAAGGTGTATCAGGCCACAGGATGTTAAAAGCCAAACTTTCACATTTTCGTTGAAGACGCAACTCTTTGAGAGGAAATGATATGGGAAATCAGCTTGTGTTGAGAAGCCCAAATATATACTTCATATACGGAATTTCAAGTATGACATAAGGAATATCATTGAGTACTCATTTCATGTAGGAACATTTTAGTTTTCAGAATTTACCACAAGAATCAGAGAAATGTTGGTTTTAATTTCTTTTCAAGTGATAGCAGCTGATTATGTTAGTTGATATCATTGACTTTCCAAACCATCTCATCCATTATACTGCCATGGCCATTCAGGCAGTTCTTTGTGGTTATCATCTCTCAAGTTTTACATATGGTGTTTCTTGCCAAAAAAGAAAAGAAAGAAAAGTACTATTTGACAACAGGAAGATGTCGAGTTTGAAAATAGCACCCATATGGGGACACAAACACAATCAACTGGGTAGGACATTTCATCAAATAAAAAGGACAAATTGAAACCATCTCTCTAGGGGCTTTGAGCCGTTACAATCTCTTTTCCATCATTATCAAGCATTGGATGTAAAAAAAAAAAAAAGAATTATGCACCGATTGGAAAGTTTAACTAATATTTGTGCAGTATCTACTCGAGTTACGGGAAATGAAGATTGAAAGAGATAAATTCATGAATAGGAGGAGGAATAAAAAGAGAAGCAAACCATCTCTGAAGAGATCGCCTTCACATAGAACTCAAAAGTAAAAAGATTCGTTTCTCAGGAAAACAACAGCATGTTTGTTTTACAGGAACTCATTTTTGTTTCAGCATGACTAAACTAAGTATGAATTCTAGTAGTAAAAAAACCAAAAGATAATGCCAAGGTGGTATCACACAATACAATACATAATATCCTCCAGACTTCCAAATAAAATCATGAAAAACAAAGTTGCATAAAAATATGACTTACAATATAGAAGATAAGGCTGAATACCATTCAGTAAATAAAAAAGGTACAAATCATTCTTCTCAGAGGCTGACACACAGCTGCCTTCATAACTTATATGGTGCATATGAATTGCTAACTTCAGACCATCATTAACCTTCCTTGTCTTTGCTGCCTTGACAGGCAAGGTAAAAGTTTGATTAAATGGATAAGCATAAGGTAAACTGCAATAGCATCTTCTTCCTTGCAATGAGTGATCAAGCACAGGGGAAGTGATCACAGAAATGAAATTTCTAAGACCACTTCCTAAGATACAATGTCTCTGTATTTCTTCAAGGACTGAAGTCAGCTTTCAAGGCATCCTTTTAAGTATCATCTTCAACTGAAAAGCTGAGCGGTTCTCTTTGATTCTTTAGTCTCTGAGAGGTAGTCCTCAGTATTTCACACTTGATCAATAATGGCATGATCTTTGGCATTAACCTATATTTTCTGAACCTACAAGGTCATTCTAATAGAATGGGAAGAAGTTTACCTTTCTATGGTGGATTGCCAATCAAGTTTTCCAATTTTTCCTTTCCTCCACATTAGCAAACTATATATCCTAGGGCTGGAATCAAAGAGGTTAGCTAATGCAACGAAGTATCAATGCTTATATAAAGCTATACCTCATCCTGTGCGGTATGCAATTCATGTTAACTGAAATTGCATATCACGCCAAAATGGATGAAGCTAATTCTAGACAGATACTGTCATTGTGGGGGGGAGTGTGCGTGTGTGTGTGTGTGTGTGAGAGAGAGAGAGAGAGAGAGAGAGAGTTTCATGGCACTCATCAAATTTATATATGACTGCACTCATCACTAACTAATAATTTTGTGAGAACACATATATATGGAAGTGTGGACTAGAAAAATTCATCTTCTAAATGAAACTTTTATTATTTTAATTAAAGTGTTAGGGTCTCCCCAACCTTTTCCAAAAAAAATAAAAGACAGAGAAAGTAGAAATTGAACGGTTTGTGAGGTCAACTGATTTGGTCTTGCTCCACCTTCCCTTCAAAGTTGACAAGTATATATTGATTTTGCATATAACTCTCATCAATATGTAAGTAGGATAAACAAACTTCCTTCTGCTTACCAAATGCATAGTTTCCTTCTTGACTAATTATATGCAAATTTAACACTCAAAGCATTTATAGAAATCATTGAAAATCCTAACATCCTTCTATATTTTGAAAAAGATGAATTAAAATGGAAGGACATGAAGTAAATCATGTGAAAAATGATGATTGATAAGCTATGGGTTATGTTGTGACTTGTGAGAATGGACCTCAGTGCTGCAAGCACCTTAAAAAAAGGGATATCCTCTATTGAATAAATAAATGAAGATAAAATTTCAGGAACTATGTGTAATGACATAGTAACTGCATTTAACAGTGCGAAAAAAATATATGTATCCAAAATGCTATTATAATGGAGAGAAAATACACATATCTTTCCATGTTTGAAGTAAAACTAAGTTCTGTTTATGGAAAGTCAACTTACAGCTTTACATGTGTATATTGTTGCCTGTGGTGATCTTAGCTCCACTATAGAAATATAAGAAATTGCCTGAAGAAAGAAAAAATTAAAAAAGAGAACCCCAGAGTCAAGGATGTGCAAATATTATATACATCCATCTTTCATGATGCCAGATCAAGCATATAACTTCATCTCTGTTGGACTGCTAAAGATGAATGGAGAAAGGACATGTAAAACTACTCAACGCTGCAAGTTTGCACCTCATTTTGTCGGTTGGCCATCAGTGCCAATGTTATCAAGCCATGCAACTAACTGTTGTGTTGGAGGCCTCAGTCTAGGAGACTCGCTTACACACAGACTTGCAATCTCAAGCACCTTAATTAACTGGCTGTCATGCTCCTTATCATATATGCATGGGTCAAACACCTCAGCTTCCCTCTTCTCCTTCTTCATCTGAAGCGCCCATGGTACAACATTCCTGCTGCCTTTTGGTTTGCACATATCCACAGGTCTCCTACCAGTAAGCAGCTCCAGGAGAACAACTCCAAAACTGTACACATCACCTTTAAAAGTGGCAACAGAAGACTGTCCATATTCAGGAGGAATGTAGCCCAAGGTCCCAACGAGATCCGTCGTCACATGGGTGTCGTAAGGCAGAATAAGCCTCGCGAGACCAAAATCTGCCAAATGAGCTTCAAAATTTTCATCAAGGAGGATGTTGCTTGACTTGATATCACGGTGCAGGATATGGGGATCGCAAGATTGGTGCAAGTATGCCAATCCCCTTGCTGCTCCTTGAGCTATACGGAGCCTTGTTCTCCAATCCAGCATAGCACCCCCATCAATCTTCTCATGAAGCCAATAGTCCAAGCTCCCGTTCTCCATGTAAGAGTAGATCAAGAGTCTATCATAGCCAATCTTGCAGTATCCTTGAAGCAACACAAGATTCCCATGTTGAGCTTTAGACAGGGCTTGCACCTCAGCTTGAAATTCCCTCTCCATCTGAAAGTAGTCACCAGAAAGCCGTTTGATAGCAACCTTCCTCCCATCTGGTAGAGTTGCTTTATAGACTAGACCAAATCCTCCACAGCCTATAATATAAGTTTGATCAAAGTTGTTGGTAGCTTTTATGATATCATTGATGCTAAGCCCCTTGTTGTCCTTGTTTTGAAACAGAAGCACCAAACTAGACCCAGCAGATTCTAAGCTTTCATCGGCATCTGCCACCACCTTGGCATTGTCTTCTTGTCTTCTAGAATTAGTCCTTGACACAGCAAAGTAGATAACAGTGAGAATAAAAACAGTCCCTAATCCAATTCCAAGTGCCATGCTTGCAACAACGCCTTTATTCTTCCCTCGTCTGCTCACTGATTCTGAAGGAGTGTTGGGCGAGCAAGGGGACAAGTGAATGCCACAGAGACCTGGGTTCCCTATGAAATCATCACTCGAGAATGTCAAGAACTGGCCTCCCATCGGGATCTTTCCGACTAGATTGTTGTAAGCTACGTTGAAACTTGACAGAAAACTCAGCTTGGTCAGAGAGGATGGTATGCTTCCACTGAGATTATTATGCGACAAACCTAAGTACTCTAAGCTCAACATGCCTGCCAACTCCTCAGGTATAATTCCTGAGAGATTGTTCCAGCTTAGGTCCAACACATGCAGCTTCACAAGGTTCCCAAAGCCTGGTAAGATTGGTCCGACAAGCTTGTTATGACACAGAATCAATGATGGTGGGAAGCTGCTGACCTGATTATACTGCAATCCCTTTCCTGTCGAATTCCGTTTGATGTAGAACGGAAAATCCGGCATCGAGAACCCCTGCTGCGTTACGTTGCTAGATATGAGACTCTTCATTTCTGACAGGCTATCAGGAATCTGCCCGGTGAGTGAATTATTTGAAATATCCAAGTAAAAGAGATACTCCAGATTTCCTAACCATGAAGGGATGTTCCCACCCAAGTGGTTCCATGATATGTCCAAGACCTTCAATCTGGTCGAGTTTGCCAACCAGGGTGGAATCGAACCGGAGAGAAGACAATTTGCGATCACAAGAACCTCCATCTTCTGAAATCCTTCAATCCCAGCAGAAGGCATTATTTCACCACCTTGGAAGTTCTTAGTAAGCACCAAGCTAGTAAGGTTGGGGCAACTCTGTAGGATTTGCAGTGCTGATGATATATTAGAGAAGTTATTTCCGGTGAGTGAGAGGTAAGATAGTGCAACAAAGTTCTGGAAGCTGTGGGGGATTTCACCAGCAAGATTGTTTCTTGCAAGGTTTATGGTTTTCAATTCAACACACTGAGGGACATCATAAGGGATAAGGCCAGAAAACAAATTGGAGCCAAGATCAAGGGTGCTGAGCCTAGCCAGTGCGGTGAAATTGAGATGGATCCCTCCTCTGAGAAAGTTGTTCCTCAAATTAAGAACACTAAGCATCGAAGAATTAGACAAAGAAGCTGGTAAACTACCGGTAAAATTGTTGCTACAACCAGAAAAACATTCTAGTTTTGTGAGGCGATCAAAGACATCAGGAATCGGCCCCCAAAAGCTATTCGATGAAACATCCAACTGAACAAGTTTGGTAAGATTACCAAGTTTGAAGCCCACCGGGCCGGATAACGAGTTCTCTTGAAGGTTTAATTGAGTCAAAGATGACAGTGTGAACAAATCATCAGGCAAAGTTCCACTGATCCTATTCATAGCGAGCGAAAGCTCGACGAGAGAGCGGCAATTGCCGAAGCCCACCGGGAAGCCGCCGGAGAACTTATTCATCGAAAAGCTAAGGACTTGAACTCGAGATGAGGAGTTACAGATACCTGGATTGATGGCACCGGAGAAATCATTCGCACTGACGTCAAACTTGGTGAGATTTCTCGAGCCGGCGAGGATCGGGTGGCTGTCGGTGAAGGAATTGTCGGAAATGTTGAAAACCCGAATCGATGGGAGACTCAGATCAGAAGGAATCGATCCGGAGAGGTTGTTCAAGCTGAGATCAAGAAGCTCCAGGCGAGGAAGATGGAACAACTTCTGAGGAACCGATGCTTGGAGCAGATTGCTCGAAAGATTCAAACTTTTCAGCTGATCCAAGCCGGCCAAAGAATCGGAGATGGAACCTTTCAAGCTCATGTTATAAAGATCCAACCCGATCACTCTCCGGCTACGAATCGAATCACAGCGGACGCCAGACCAATTGCAGCAACTGGAGGAAGACTCATTGAGGCTCCACCCCGGGATACCAAAATCCAAGCCCTTTAAGAAGCCCCGCAAGGCACTCAAATCATTAGAATCGCAACTCTGGTTCTGAGAATAACCGAGTACAGCTTGGAACAACAAGAGCAAGCAGCAGGACCACCATGTCGACATCGACAGCGGCGCCGAGAAGCCTCCCCAGTTTCCCATTTCAGCCAGTGCCCGGAGCCAGTGGAGGGGATGAAAGGGGTAAAGGAGGGTCTTTTCCGGCTCAAAATCTATGGCTGGGAAAATCCATTCGGAGATTCTCACTGTTCTGGGAGTTTTGGGATTCCACCATCAAAGCAGAGCGCGTGAAGAGCAGATATAAAGGAAAAGAGGAATCCGTGGCGTAAGAGAAGAAGAAGAAGAAGAGAAATAAAGCACAAAACAATAAAAGGTGAAAAAGACCAGAGAGAAGGGCAGAGGGAGAGGGAGGAGATTAGTTTCGACGCCTCTTTGCTTTCTTTTCGCGATCCTTCTCGTTGGGTTGCTGGTCTTTAATTAATGACAGGATTTGTTATTTGATTAATTAATAGCTTAATGATGTTTTATATTGGAGTTTTATGATTTGAGGGTAATGGGGTTAAGTTTTTAGGGGCTCGAAGGTCAGAGGAGGGGGGCCAGATGGCCGTTGGGTTGACCGGCGATCAGCGGTGGGAGGGGTACGGTAGCCGGCGATGGCGACCGGGAGAAGGTCAAAGTTTTGAAGAAGGAAAGAGAGAGAGAGAGTGCGGTGTGGACATACGCTGGGGCGTGGGGGAGAAGAAATGGAAACATTTCTTTTTTTTGCTAAAATGGAAACATTTCTTCGGTAACAGAGAGACAGCGCGCCGCCGTGGGCAGCGACTTGTTGGATTTTTCTCGGCGTTTGGTGAAGGTGACCGCCCGCACCGGGTGAATAAATTCATGCAGACGAGAGCAACGTATTACGTATCGTCTCGTCGTGGTCAGATACAAACTGCCATTCTTACTGTGATTTTTGTTGTTTTTTAGGTCCATGTACCGTTCGGCTGGCTTGCATCAAAGTCTTGGTCAAAAAAGCAAACTTTGAAATAATGACTGTTATAATAATTTTACAATAATTTCGATGGTCCAGCAGACGACTTCGTTTAGTTTGTAAAAAAAAAGGAAAATAATAAAAATATATTTTTATTTTATTGAAGTTAAAAAATAAAAATAAAAAATAATATTTTTATAAAAATAAGATTCATATATTTCATAGACGAAGAATTGGGATTTTTTTTTTCAAAAGTATCCCTAAGTTATCGAAATATGTGGATAAGATCTTTTTTTATTATGGGTATAATAAATATTTTATACAATTTTCTCAAAAAATAGGTGCTCAACCAGGCATAAGCTACTCTAAAATGTGCCACTGTCAACTAAATATGCCAAAACTATTTTTTCAAATATTATATTTTTTGAAATTATTTTTTCAAAAAAAAATATTCTAATGAAAAAAATTCTTCTCGTGAACCAAAAGAGCCAATAATATTGCATATAGAGAGACATGTATGATGCATTCTTGGTGTGCAAGTACATTAATGTATTGACGCCCATAAAGATAATTGCTCGGCACTTTTATTAGCTCAATCAAATTATAATAACAAAAATGATGATATCTTTTCTAACATATATTTCACATGAGTACAAGAAATTAGTTATAATTACTTGGCACTTTAATATTCATCCAAATATAATTTTATTTTTAAAAATTCAAACTCTCTATTAGTTGGAGAAAATTTTATTTATGAACATTGAATTAAGCAAATACCACCATCACTTTCTTGTTATTATTCATACATTTTGAAATAATTAATATTTTGATTGAGTAGTATATTAGCGAACAATTCATAAATTTTTTCAAGCATGGAACATGTCATTAACTCTTTGCTCAAAGGATATTTGACCAGTAAACAAAAAATCATAGATAATATAGATTGTATATTGAAACCAACGCACAGAATTAAAAAAAAAAACCTTTATCATATAATACATTTTCTGGATACATTTATTTTATGGAAAACCATGCTAGCTTCACACAACTTTTGCCAATGGCTCATTAGCTGAGTTGGTCGACCCTACTTCCCATGGAGGCGGCTCCAAATTCAGGCACCATAATTTCCCTTATGAGCTCTGTGTTCCTGTGAATGATGCTTTTGTAGCATCATTTTCCAACCACTGGTTTCCACCAACACCTTTGGTGCCTAATTTGTCAAGGATATGTAAATAAAAAAGGAATTTTTTTCTTGGAAAAAGAAGGCATATCCTACGTATCGTCGGCAACACGGTGCCTTCATGTCAGATTTTTACACTAGAAAACACGGCGTTGATCAACTGTTATTGGAGAGTCAATCGACCAACACCACCAGGCAAACTAGAGGTTATCAGTCCAAGCTCAAAATTAGACCAAAAGGATGAGATACCTCCCAAATTGAGCAAAAGCCACTCCTTTACTCGTGTGACTACCAAAAACCGGCTGTGTGCTATAGTCAAAAGGCTGTACCTTGGGACTTTAAGTTGTAGCTTTCACAAGAAACTTTGCCTACAAATTGTGATATGGACCGCAGCTTTGGACAGAAACTAGACATGCAAGTGTGTCACTTTGTTTTCTTTTATTCTCTTCTTTTACAGAACATTTTTACGGTAGAGCAGTGCTAGGGTTGCAAAAATCTCACATAAAATTGTAACACAGGTGATGGTTGATTGTCTCATTAAATGCTGAAGGCCATGTTGGGTACCCAACCCGACCTTATCCTGATAGGATGGATTTTACTTGTTGACTTGCAGTGGATACGAAAAATGGTAAAATCTATTCCGAACATGATCCGGATATATAACTCTCCACAAATTTTTTTTGATGTATATGTAAAAAATTTTGATTTCTATAGCTTTATCGGATCTAATTCATTCAACTCGTCCTGTCTAATTTTATCAACCTTGCCCTGCTCTGAAATTTTACCGATCCCATCCTGCCCCAAAGTATGTCGGGAGCATGAGAGCTACAAGTGGTTGCTGTGTGAAATTTGTGTCCTTATGGGATTCCTCTTTTCAAACAATAGTACTTTCTTTAAAAAAGATGGAACTCTTCCTTCCATCACATATATGGAGCGAATATTAGAAGTCACAAGCTTTGAATCTCTTGTGTTGAAGATAAGGAAACGTTGTGACAGTG
The DNA here is from genome assembly GCF_051530095.1 of Phoenix dactylifera. Taxonomy (NCBI): domain Eukaryota; kingdom Viridiplantae; phylum Streptophyta; class Magnoliopsida; order Arecales; family Arecaceae; genus Phoenix; species Phoenix dactylifera. Next base: position 19,045,136 of record NC_143205.1, read on the forward strand.
TTGTTAAGGTAGTTGATATACTTTAAGTTACAACTATTAGCAGAACACTATTTTTATTTTTCTCAGAAAATAAGAAGTATTAATTAGGGCCTGAGTATAAGGTACGTTAAAACTGGAGTACATTAGTTGCTGGTCTTCAGGTATAAACTATAAAGTATGCCAAGTATGTCATCTTATATAAATAATCCCAAGTCGTTTTACAGGGGCAAATTTGATTAGCAAGACGGATTTGAATACATGTTCATTTTCGTAGTCCCCTGCTTTGACTTTATTATATATTCAGCCGACAACTCTATTCACAAATTATATACGCTATGATTGATCCAAAGTCCTGTGAGACCCATGACATGATTCAAACTTCATAATTTAAGTAAACATGGATCTCATCCAAGTACCCACTTGAGATGTGTATTAGTAAAAAAAGCCAGAACATCAGGGGAAGTTTCCTTTACAGAGATTTCATCACTTAATTAGCATTTAGTACCTGTGATCAAACTTAAACTTGAAGTTACGTAACCATAATTATAATCCTTTTTGCCTATTAACGGTTGGCTGTTTAGTCAAAGGTTAACCTTCCCGACGTCCTTTTTTATTTTTTTTTCAATTAGAAGCACAATATATTTTTCATTCTTATGCGTACGTCTAGAGATTATAAACGCATGAAAGAGACCTGGATTTCTTGTTCTTCTTGAAAGAGAGATGTGCATGAAAAACAGGGACGGACTCTCTCTTCTTCTTTTTTAAATTTTGGGAAGCATGAAAACTATGGAGGCTCCAAACTTTGGAGACCTTCAAGCCCTCTCCAATCAGTAGATATTTGCACAATATTGAAAAGTTGGATAGCTTATGCCTGTAGGGAAAATGTTTGATTACATGCGATAGTGCCTCTTTCTTGGGACCAAAGGCACCTCCAACTTTTGTGCAGCATCCCTGCTAGCGGAATTTTTTTCTCCTAGCTAGAAAGGTGGCAAGCATTGCCTCTATGTCGGATGTAGGACCTCATAGACTATACTCAATATCATAATCTCAGGCTGCAGAGGAATTAAGAGTCCACCATCATTAAGTTTTTATGTTTTTCTTTATGGAGACCGTCATTAAGTTGCTGTTCAATGTAAGAAAATATAAAATATATAAATAAATCTACCTCATTCTATCAATTCAAGTTTTTAAGATAAATGGTGATTTCAACATGGTATCAGAGCAGAGGTCCTGAGTTCGAACTCTGTCTCCGCATTCTAACCATAACATCCAATAAGATGTGGCCCTGTACGTCGCCAATATCGCTTATAGGAGGGAGGGAGAGAAAAATTATATTCTACACGACATGCACCGTGTGGCCATGCATGAACTTGCCAAAATAGGTGGCGGCACGTACCATATGGCCGTGCATACGGTTTAGGACGTTACTTCCCTATGTTGGAATGTCTTCTAGGTGATGGGGCCCGACTGGGAGTCTGGGAGGTGGCACTTGAAGGGACCAGATAGGTGCCGAGCCTGGAATAGGGACACCACAGCAAAAGAGTCATCATTTTGATGGGCTTCTCTTTGGGATAACTCCAGTTGGACCCATCTAGGACTCTACAAAACGGACTATGTATTCAACAGCATATTCACCATCTCATCTATTTGATATGCTAGTCTTGTGTTGCTTAATGCTGTCATGATGACGAAAATGGACAATAGAGCTAGGTAATGCATAAATCATGCACAAAAAGTATGCAACTAATCGTGTAAGGACCCATGCTTACCTGTTTAGTCCTATATTGACTACACGCTGCATAGATCTTGAGTACTTATACAATATCAAAAAATTTAAATAGCATCTTACAATTAGTCTTTTTAGAACGAATCCGAACTATGACTTATGTGGTCTTGAGGATACTGCAACACGAGTCTATTTGGATCACCTAGGTCTTAAATGAAGAAACTAAGTGAGGATCCATGTGAATATGTGTTTAATCTCATGTCGATTATGTTCCGGATAGATCTTGGATACTATACAGCATAAGAAAATCTAAATAATATATGTCGACAAGTCTTTTAGATGAGGTTCTAAATTATGACAAATGATATCAAAATATCACATACAAAAATTATGTAGCCAATATGCGAGTTCTTTATAACTTCATGTTTATTAATTTTCTTGTAGCATATAGAGATCGGAGTATTCTGATAATTATACATCAACAACGTGATTAGGTTTTGTTAGAATATCTTCCTCCTCAAACAAACACATAAATATATTTGTGTGTGTGTGTGCGCGTGTGTGTGTCTATATATATATATATATATATATATATATATATATATATATATATATATATATATATATATATATATATATATATATATATATATATATATATATGTGTGTGTGTGTGTGTGTATGTGTGAAAAGGTAAAACATTTTATATTAAAAAATATGTATATATGTATCTATGTGTATATATACATGCGCATGCGTGCAAAAAGGTAAAACATTTTGTACCAAAGAAGGTAAAACATTATATGTGTAACTCTATGGTTCATCTATTACAAAAGCATGCATTAAAACTGACAGTGCGCAGATTCTGTACTTCTTCCCATCTTTTAATAAAATTGCTCTGATGGGAGGCCTTTGCCTACTTCCAAATTTTCATTAAAATAAAAAAATTGATCCCACCTTGTAGAGCTTACTCTCCGTATTATGATAGAACCACGAGTGGATTGGGTTGGCGTGGATTAAGAAAGGGTGGAGATGAAAAGGACATTGTCTTGACAAGGATCATGTCATCGCTGAACATTGCTTAGCTTCGCCGGATAGGACATTGCTAAACATTGAAGGCATTCAATTTCAATCCGCCCATGACAAGGATGAAAGTGAGACCACAGGAAAGATAGTTGAATGTAATAATTATTCCTACCAATTTAATATAACATAAGAGGTTATCTCCACTTACGAAATTGTGGTCTTACTTTAATTTTATAAACAATTCCCTAGTTGCAGCAATTGCGTATTCGAAAAATTTTAACCATAGTCTCAAAATATCAATTAGAGGACAATATTAAGTGCAACCACTACATGGACCACATTTTTGGGAAGAGGTCCAATTGAGTAGCAGCAGCTTTTTATTTCTTTTCGTTTTCCCTTTGACCTAGGATCCTATAGTAAAGGTACCTCCATTTGTAATAAAGTGCGTTGGTAACGAAACGTCTCCCATCACTATGTATGAGATCAAATACATACGACAAGCAACGGTAAGTTTGTGGGGGCCATCATGCTAGGTGTCATCCATACCTAAACTTTGAGTCACGGCTTGCTTTTGGTTTCACATAGGATTCGTCCACATTTAGACCAGTTCTATACCCATTCATACATACATACATACTATATATATATATATACACATAGGTATATGTATGTATATATATGTATATGTATATGTGTGTGTGTATATATACATATGTATATATATGTGTGTATATACATATGTATACATATATACATACATACATACATACATATATATACATATAGACAGATACACACATAGTATAAGCTTCCTTTTCTTTTGTTGATAAGGCAGCAACTCTAACTTCAATTCAAGTGTAAGAAATCCTGAGGTCATCTCATTTCTGATCCTTAGGTCAGTTAAGTATTACCATCTAATTTGATCGGGCCGCATTTGGAGCTTTATCCTGAGTGGGTCATCAAACCTAGTCATAGAATACTACTCTTATTGTTACACAACATCATGATGTCATTAATTATTCAATTGTTAACATTATTTCTATAGTTTTTTCTAAAAAATATAGCTTATTTTTTTAAGAAAAAGGTTATTCTTCACTCTTAGTTAAGTAATTGGCCATGGTTGGCCATCCAATTGATCATCTACGTGGCTTCGCACAAACACGAAAAGCTATACATTATTTGAGTCGATCAATGATCATCAACGCTAGCCTGCATCAAATGCTCTACAAAGCCTAATTGAGGTTCGAAGTTTCTTTTTCACTGCTAGGTTATCAATAGATGCTTCAATTCATGGACGTAGATCCATAGTGATGGCTGCCGAAAGGTGGGATGTGAATCGCCACAAAAAAAAAAAAAAAGTTGATATGATTAAGAAGTCTTATTGGGGTCGGCCAACTTACTGCGTCCTACAGGAGCTGAGATAAATGGCCATGCATGAGCGGATTGGAGGTGGTGGTGGGATTATGCACTCTTTGTTTATTCCAGTGGGAGGAATTTAGTGGGTGTAAGTGGATAAAAAGGATGTCAACGAAGCAATTAGCGAACCTAAAAGTTGTTCGAGAAAGAGAGGGAGGTGGTGGTGGTGGCATCCACTTGGTAGGGGCACAAATAAAAGGTTAAGCTTATCTTCCTAATTTTTATGTGAGTGGGAAGCTAAGGCCATCCTAGAAATAGAGATGGTAAGTGCTTGATTTAAGAAAGTCATGCATGCATTAGCAGTGTCTCACAAAGGCAACGTTTAGTGATAAGGAATCCTCTAAGACCTTTCTAAATGGCGTATCAAAGTGTAATTAAGTGGAGCTATAAACCATTAAGCGGACTCGTGCATTATGGAGTCTCACTCACAGGTATGTCTGCCATTTCATCAACTTAATCATCACCCTGGATCCCTGAGTCCCCTTGGACAACTCCTAGTGCTTTTGTGGACGTACACTTCTAAAACCTATGGTGGTTGACAAGAATATTTCCGGTCTTTGAGGTCGTGGCATCAAGTAATCCTTGCGTTCATCTCCAATCTTGGCAGGGGAGAATGTGAGACGTGGCAGTTCATGTTTTGCCGGCACCCATGATTTCCGGATCTAAAGTGCTTGCAGTGTAAGATCCTCGTACTTAATTTTTCCTGGGTTATGACATTACAACTGTGAAAGACGTACGCCAATCGCAATATATGACGTATTGTGTGTATATATATATATATATATATATATATATATATATATATATATATATATATATATATATATATATATATATATATATATATATATATGATAATTCCAAGATTATCCCGGATATAACCCACACCTTCACTCGTCCCCTAGCTAAATGAGAAGAAGCGTGGCGTGGCTGATGGTCCATCTACCAAACATGAGTTCCAATCTCCTCTGATGGTCCCATCTACCAAATATGATCACGGGCAAATGGATCAAGTTGATCTAGGATAAACAAGCCAGCCTGAGTGCGGTGTAAGTTAATTATTAAAAGAATTATTGGAGAATGATGGATGTCTCATATAATTATAGAGAGGCTAATGGTATTGCTGGCTGAATGATAATATATGTGGCGAGCCATATAGCTAGGTTCAACATTATGGATTTCTTCTATTGATCTTTTGTTTAATTTTTAAATATTTTATTTTCTAACTCAGATCGATACATTTATTCATGTTTAATTTAATTTTATGCATCTGATTTACTATAAGAAAATGGGTTTTCTATGCTTTTTAGTAAATTACTATAAGCATTCATTTGTTATCAGAATAAATGAGGCCAACTAGTCTTATCTCATTTCTGACAAGATGGCATCTTATACTAGTTGTCTCAATATTCAAACATAGAAAGCGGCTAGCTCATGTGGAGTTTCATGGAGCCACACCATTGCTATAATTTCATTAAAAACTAAAGAAAATAATAACAGCAAATTTATAGTGACAATTCTATATATTGTATTTTTCAAAAAAAAAAATCAAAGTTTAGATTAGCATATTTGAGGGTCGAGGCTCCGACGTCAAGATGGAGTGCTTGCCGGAAAGAAGCATTAGGGCTTAAAATAAAAAAGGCGAAAACCAAAATCAGCTGGTTATCTAGGGATATAAGTTGATCAACACGGTGCGAGCACATGTATCAGGCAGTGGGATGGTCAAATGCTGCATTGGATCCACCACCTGAGCTACTTGACCTTTACTTTGCAGGAGGCATGTTCTAGGCCTTCATACCTTCCAATTCAGCAGAGTTAATCCAATGGAGAAAGTCTTGCTGCAGGCCTCCTTATTATATATAAAGAAGAAGAGCAATTCAAACTTTTCTTTGTATTTAATAATGTATTTATTTACAAGACCCACTAAGATTAAGGAGAGAGCACATTGTAAGCCTCATTTGGCCAAGGATCACTGTCATGAGAAGCTTCCTTCTTGACCTTGGAAGTTGATGAGGGCTATATTCCAATATTTCGGTTTTGACTTGAAAATAGAATAGCTGAGCACGCCATGTAGCCCACCATTTTCATCAAATAATTCTTCTTCTCCTTCTTCTTCCTTCCCTTTTTTTTTTTTTTTGTCAGGCTAACTCAACCTGCCTACAACTCGACCAGTCAACTAACCATGCAATGCGCCATTCCAAATCTTTTTCGTTTCCCTGGCTGACTTGGTTAGTTTAACTGGCCCTTGAATTAGTCCTTTGCACTGCACAGGCTACAGAACGGGCTGAAAACTAAAGGAAACAAACTTGGAAAGGCCTTGTGCTTGTGAAGGTGCCTTACCATCTCTTATCTTGCTTTCGTTTTTTAATATCTCCAAGCAGCTAAACAATATGCATGGCCGGTCTTGATATGTATATATGCACACAACACACTTCAGTTTTCATATAAAAAGCCAGAGGTAAACTAGGTGAGCTGCATCATGCATGAGGTCTAGTCAACCATGCAATCTGCATCAAATCATGAAGCCTAGCATTATAAATCTACGGTTTTCTTGAGCTTCATTGGAACAGAAAAAAGATGCCACCATTACAGAAGCAAAGGCGAAATGTCAAGTTCAAGCAAAACTGCCTAAATAAGTTTCACTAATTGAAAAATATTTGCAGTTTGTGAGGCCAAGGTTGTAGCAGAAACTCACCACAACTCATTGCACAACCTAGCAATCTCTAAATCAGCATTACTTCTAACCAGAGCTTCCTAAGCTACGACACGTTAATACCAGCTGGAAACTAGCAACACTAATTCTTATGTCTAACAAGAAAGAGTTTGTTTTGCAGCCTTTGAAGAATCTATATCAGCCATAATTGCAAGCGAATCTGCACTTAAAGCAAAACCAAGACCAGAAAAGAAGCAGTTGCTCTCCTCCCACAACAACACCCCTTGCCACGAGCACCATGGCTGCCGCCCTTCTGTTCCACTCTCCTCTTTCTTAATCGTGATTCATGCCCTAGGTGATTGGGTCAGATTGGCCCCATCACCTCTCGACGGCTAGGCTGGGCTCAGGCTGAATATCTTAGGCCCGAATTTGGACCAGACAGGGCTTAGGACAGGACTTAGATCCTTGGTCCTTGCTTAATCCTGCACCAGATGATGCATACAAGTAATACATGACATCCACAATATGTATAGACCTTGTCCTGCAACCTTGGTTCCATCAGGCCTTTGTTCACAACTCTGACACAATTTCTATGGATGCATCAAAGTTTCAATTTATACTTGAAAGGACTAGCCTGGAAAACTTGCAACTACTATGGTTAGATAACCTCCAAAAGTGGATCGCAACCCTTACACCAAATAGATAAAATAAAGAATTTACCCCTAGAAACCAATGTAGTGGACAAGGTAAGATTGTTAAGTTACAGATGCATCTATGCGACTTCAAATTGGACCCTGGTGATCCCCTGTATGAGTGTAATTGTTATAGTCTTCTTGACTTCACATGATGCATTAACTATCAATTGATAACAGCTTGCAGGTTTTTTAGGATAAAGGATTTGTTTAGAAGAGCAAGCATGGGGATATAATGTCACGCCCCGAACCCGGGGCCCGGGGCGCGAGCAGACGCCGCGCACCTGCAGGGCGGACCCCGCAGGCACGCAAGGCAGATAAATCAGATTCAACATCAATAACTAAACAAAGATAAATTCCAACTTTCAATTCAAATGTCTACATATGCAAATATCAAAGGAAAAGTCAATATCCACTAGCTAACTACATCATGATCACTCCATCCCGTAATCCCCATAATCATATGTCATCACCTGCAAAAATGTAAATAGTAGGAGTGAGCTAACAGCTCAGTATGCAACATCATGCAGTAAAGTCATCATATAACATGTCGTCATGCATATAAAAAGCAATTAAAACTCATCAATCCAAAAATCCACACGATAACCCGTAAATCCAATCCAAGACTCAAAATAACTCAACCGCATGACTACGGCCACATCACCCAGTGGCATGGTTACACCGAAGTGCCAATACAACTCTCCGAAGAGCCGCTCCACTGAGCCAACGCACCACTGTGCCGCACCCCCTGGTGCCAAACTTACGCTCCACCGAGCCGCTCCGAAGAGCAAAACGCACCCCTGTGCCGCCACTATTCTATCACCGGTGGTCGCGGTGTCGGAACTAGTTCCTCAGTACAAGTCGACAGAGCCAACGTATCATCCCATTGGCGGGGCCTAGACTATAGTCACGCGGATTTTAAAAATCAATAAATCAACTTTCCAAATTAAAGTCATAATCATACTCCCATCAGTAAAGCATATAACAATTTATGAAATTTAAATATTTAATTTTAAATCTAATACATAATGCCAATAATAAATCATAACATCAACATATGCAAGATACATGTTAAAATTCTACTTTAAAGCAATAGGTCACCTACCTGGGTTCGCTTAAAAATTCCTGCCACAAATATCACGAACCCCTGATTAAAACACAAACTTTAATTATTTAATTAACTAAGAAATATAATTTAAACTATTTCTAATCCCTTAAACCCTTAAGTTCATAGATCCCTAAAATGGGCCCCTAATATCAGACTTAGACCCTAAGAACAAGTAAACTAAAACCCCAAAATCAGAACCCTTTAAACCCACAGCCAATTGTGGCCCAAAACAGATTAGGCCCAATTGAACCAAACCAGATTACAGGTCCAGATCAAACCAGCCCACACCAAACCAGCCCACAGATCCAATTAGGTTCAACTCAGCCCAACATAGATCCCCAACCCAACCCAAACCAGATCTGATCAAACCAGATTAGATCAAATCTTGGCGAACCAGATTATACTCACATCAGGCTAACCCAAATTCCTGACTCAGGTTCAGACCCTAACCAAAACCTATTCACTCAAACTCGGATCAAACCCTATTCACGGCATAGATGAAACCGGTTCACAGTTTGAACCCGGTCCAAGTCCGGTTCACAATTTAGGCACAGAATTCGATGCAAGGGGAAACACCCAGGCGGAAGAAGAAGAAGAAGAAGAAGAAGAAGAGGAAGAAGGAGAAGAAGAAGAAGAAGAAGAAGAAGGAGGTGGCTGGTGGTTCCGGTCGGCCCTCGGCGGCCGACCGTGGCCCTCGGCGGCGGTGCTCGGCCAGCCGCCGTCGGCCACGCCACTGTCACGAGCGTCGGAAGGAGATGAAGAGAAGAAGGAGAGGAAGAAAGGGAGGAAAAAGAGGGAGACCGGGGCTGGAAGCCCGACCCCCTGTTCGCCCACCTCCGGCCGAACCCATTTCGGCCGGATTGACCCCGGCCGGCCACTGTCGGCCGGCCGAAATTCACCAAGAACTTCCCCCGAAACAGGGGAAGTAAAACCGACTGATTCCCATCATTTTTCTCCCTTAAATCTATATTAAAAAAAAATCTATTTAGTCTTGCTCACCTCCGGTCGTCGACGTGTGGCTTCCCGACGGCGATGGCGGCTCCGGCGGTGATGGGGCTCCGGCGATCCTCTCACAAAGAGGGAAAACGAAGAGGAAGGGATGGGCTCTCAGAGAAAAGAGAAAGGGAGAGAGAGAGAGAGAGGGAGAGAGGGAGAGGGAGAGAGGGGAAGAGGGAAGAGGGGGGGTGGGGCGGAGATCCCGCTGGCCGTTCGGCCGGCGTGGTCATCGTGGTCACCCCCACGATGACTCAACTGAAGTCGGCACCCTTTGCCGACTTCAGTATGTTGGGCCCTAGGACGGGCCCAACTCAGGTCTTCACACTCTAACCAACTAAAAAGAAATTTCGTCCTCGAAATTAAAACATACCTCAATCCGAGAACAAGGCAGGAAACTTCTCTCTCATCTCCTCCTCCAGCTCCCAAGTAGCTTCTCTCTCACTGTGATTGCTCCACTGCACCTTTACATAAGGAATCGTGCGCCTCCTCAAAACTTGGTCTTTCCTATCCACTATACGGATAGGCTGCTCAACATAAGAAAGATCTGCGCGGAGCTGCAAAGGTGCCACTTCAATCACATGACTGAGATCAGCAATATACCTCCTCAACATAGAGACATGAAAAACAGAATGAACCCCCGATAAGGCAGGTGGAAGTGCCAGCTTGTAAGCAACAGCTCCAACTCTCTCGAGAATCTCGAATGGTCCCACATATCTCGGGCTGAGCTTACCCCGAACTCCAAATCATAATACCCCTTTAGAAGGGGACACTCTGAGAAAAACATGATCTCCTATTTGGAATTCCAGGTCCCGCCTCCTGATATCAGCATAACTCTTCTGTCTACTTTGAGCTGCCCGAAGTCGTTCTCTGATCAGCTGAACCTTCTCCACTGTCTGCTGAATAATCTCTGGACCCAGAATCTTTCTCTCTCCCACATCATCCCAACAGATAGGTGATCTACATTTCCTACCATACAAAGCCTCATAAGGGGCCATCTGAATACTTGCCTGGTAGCTATTGTTATAGGCAAACTCTACCAACGACAGATGATGATCTCAAGAACCCCTCATGTCAATAGAACAGGCTCTCAGCATATCCTCTAGAATCTGAATGGTCCTCTCAGACTGCCCATCTATTTGTGGATGAAAAGCTGTACTGAAGCTAAGAGTGGTCCCTAAAGCTTTGTGCAAACTGCCCCAGAAGTGAGCCACAAATCGAGAGTCTCTGTCAGACACTATAGATACTGGAACTCCATGCAGTCGCACGATCTGTTCAATGTACAACTCTGCAAATTTCTCTAGTGTCATCCCAGTCTTAAATGCTAGAAAATGTGCTGATTTGGTCAATCTGTCAACAATCACTCAGACTGAATCATTACCTCTGAGGGTACGAGGTAGTCCTGGCACAAAATCCATAGTAATATGCTCCCACTTCCACTCTGGAATCGGAAGGGGCTGAAGCATACCAGCCGGTCTCTGATGCTCAATCTTAACTTGCTAACAAGTTAAGCATTGAGATACAAACTGGGCAATCTCTCTCTTCATATTATTCCACCAGAACACAACTTTCAGATCCCTATACATTTTTGTACTACCAGGATGCACTGTATATCCAGTACTGTGAGCCTCCTCCATAATTTCCTTCTTCAGACTAGGATCATCTGGAACACAAACTCTGCCAATGAACCTCAAGGAGCCATCCTCATGTATATGAAAATCAGACTTAGATCCAGACTCAACGTCTTTCTTGATTTTCTGGAGCCGAGAGTCATCAACTTGCGCTGCCTTAATTCTGTCAATGAGTGTAGGCTGGACTCGCAAGTTTGCCAACTTCAGGGTAGCATCCCGCAGATATACCTCTATTTCTGCCCTCCTCAGATCTTCCAGAATATTTCTCTGAGTAGTAATCAAGGCTGCAACATTTCCTGAAGATTTTCTACTTAGAGCATCTGCTACTACATTTGCCTTCCCAGGGTGATAATGTATAGATAAATCATAATCTTTCAGCAATTCCAGCCACCTTCTCTGTCTCATGTTCAGCTCCTTCTGAGTGAAAAGATATTTCAAACTTTTATGATCAGTGAATACCTGGCAGGTCTCTCCATAAAGATAATGTCTCCAGATATTTAAGGCAAAAACCACAGCTGCAAGCTCAAGATCATGAGTGGGATAATTCCCTTCATAGGGCTTAAGCTGTCGGGAGGCATAAGCAATAACCTTCCCATTTTGCATTAACACACAACCCAAACCCTTCTTTGAAGCATCACTATAAATGGTAAAATCAGTACCGGTAACTGGTAGGGTCAGAATAGGTGCTGTACTAGACGGTGTTTCAATTCCTTGAAGCTCTTCTCACACTGATCCGACCATTCAAACTTCACTCCTTTGCGAGTGAGTCGAGTCAGGGGTCCGGCAATACTAGAGAAGCCCTCCACAAACCTTCTGTAATAACCGGCTAGTCCAAGGAAGCTGCGAATCTCAGACACATTACTCGGTCTGCTCCAATCAACCACAGCTTCAATCTTCTTTGGGTCAACCATAATTTCTTCCTTAGAGATAACATGCCCCAAAAACATCACCCTGTCCAACCAAAATTCACATTTCTTTAATTTACCATACAACTGATTCTGCCTCAGAGTCTCCAAAACAATCTTCAAGTGATGCTCATGCTCTGCCTGACTCCTTGAATATATCAGAATATCATCAATAAATACTATCACAAATTTATCCAGAAAAGGCTTAAACACTCTGTTCATCAGGTCCATAAATGCTGCTGGTGCATTAGTCAAACCAAAAGGCATCACAAGAAACTCATAGTGTCCATATCTGGTACGGAAGGCAGTCTTGGCTATGTCAGACTCCTTTATCCTCAGCTGATGATATCCAGATCGAAGATCAATCTTGGAAAATACTTGAGCACCCTGCAGCTGGTCAAATAAATCATCAATCCGGGGTAGAGGGTACCTATTCTTAATAGTCACTTTATTGATTTCCCGGTAATCAATACACAGTCTCATGCTACCATCTTTCTTCCTTACAAATAATACTGGGGCACCCCAAGGAGAGACACTAGGTCGAATGAAACCCAGATCGAATAGCTCCTGTAATTGGTCCTTCAGCTCCTTTAGTTCAGCAGGGGCCATTCTATAAGGAGTTTTAGACAAAGGTGCAGTACCAGGGATTATATCAATAGCAAACTCGACATCTCTATCAGGAGATAAGCCAGGCAGATCATCAGGAAAGACATCAGGATACTCACTGACTACTGGTATGTCCTCAATTCTCGTTCAGATTGTTCAGAATCTGCAATTGCGGCCATAAAGATGGGAAACTCCTTTCTAAGAGATCTTATGCCCTGCATAGCCGACACTACCTGAGAAGAGACACCCCAGTCATCACCCATAAAACTGAACTCATCAATACCCGGGATCCGGAAGGTCACCCTCTTCAGAAAACAGTCTATGGTAGCGTGGTATGCAGCCAACCAATCTATACCCAAGATTACATCAAAATCATGCAGATTCATAATAATCAAATTAGCTCTCAAATCTCTACCCTCAACTAGTACTGGACAGAAAATGCAGATCTGACTAACTGTCATCGTACCCCCAGCTGGAGTACTAATTCATAATTTCCTCTCTAAGGAAGAGTAGTGTAAATCGCACTTATGCACATATGAAGATGAGATAAAAGAATGCGTAGCACCAGAATCAAATAGCACATAAGCATAAGTGGAAGATACCAACAGTGTACCTGTCACTACAGTGTTGGATGCCTGAGCATCCTGCTGAGTCAGCGCATAAACTCGTCCCTGGGTACGAGATCCTCCTCCCCTTTGCTGCCTGGGGACAGCTGACTGGGTAGCCTGTACTGGAGTGAAGGAAGTCTGTCGTTGAGGAGCTACAGAACTCGGTGGCCTCTGCGCAGATCTAGTACGAGGACAACTGGAAATCCTATGACCCGGCTGACCACACCCGAAACAAACTCCAGAAACAGTCTGAGTCTGAGGGCACTCAACTATTTGGTGGCCCTGCTGACCACACCTGAAACATGCCCCAATACCAGGCCGTGTCTGAAGACACTCAACAGCTCTATGTCCAGTCTGGCCACACCTGAAGCACACTCCTGATATCCCCCTGCAATCCGGTGCAGTCCTCCCATATGAAACTCGCTGCCCTGCTCCTGGACGGAACTGCATAGGTCGGCGCAGATGCCGCTCACCGTCAGAATCAAAGTCCCTGGTCCTCTTCGACTTCCCTTTCTGAGCATCCTGTGTCTCCTTCCAGATGATCTCCATATTTTTAGCTCTGTCAACTAGGTCATCATAATCAGTCGAGTGAACAGCAGCTAAACCCTGACACAGGCGAGGCCTCAGTCCTTCCTCAAATCTACTCATCCTAGATTTAGGGTCTTGGACAAGAGATGGTGCAAAACGGGACAACCGATCAAACTCAGCCTCATAGTCCTCCACAGTCATACTCCCCTGAGAGAGGCTCAGAAACTCCCTCTCCAGCTCCCTGATACGACTGGAAGGGAAATACTTGGAGTAGAAGGCCATGCGGAATCCCGGCCAGGTCACTGATCCTGCGTCCTGCATCATGGTCCTTTCCACAGACTCCCACCAATGATGAGCCCGGTTCTGAAGCATATAGGTGGCAAATCTGATCTTCTCCTCCTCAGTATAACCCATGGCCCTGAAGGCCTTTTCCATCTCATCTATCCAACATTCGACCTCTTGGGGATCGGTAGTTCCCTTGAAGGCCGGAGGAGCCAACTTCCTGAACTCTGCTATACTCCTCCCCTGATCTGAAGAACTAGCAGAGGGAAGTAACTGTTGTGGTCCCCTCTGCTGCCGAACTAACCCAACAACCTCTCTGATCAGCTCCATCACCTGGGTCGGTCCTCCCATCCTGCTCTCCTGGCCATGATCTGGTCCACCCAGTACTGTCTGATCAGTCTCGTCCTCCTGGACTCTCTCAATCGGATAAGAAGTGGCTGGATCACTCCCGATAGTCTCGATCAGACGGCGAGGTGCCACACGTGCACGGCGGGGCGGCATGTTGATACATACACAAATAATACAACATCAGGGTTAGATCCATCCACTGTAAGATTTTCTACCCCACTATCATTTTTTCACATGTGTCCCTATATTCCTAAGTTTTTTTTTTTTTTCCGAATAACACATCATTAGTGTTAGATCCACCCACCCATAAGATTTTCTACCCCACTCTCATTTCTTCACATGTGTCTCTATATTCCTAAGTTTTTTTTTTATTTTTTTATTTATTTTTTTATTTATTATTATTTATTATTATATTTATTATGATTCTGTTTTAATGTCCCTAGTGATCTTTAACCTATGCTCTGATACCAATAAATCTGTCACGCCCCGAACCCGGGGCCCGGGGCGCGAGCAGACGCCGCGCACCTGCAGGGCGGACCCCGCAAGCACGCAAGGCAGATAAATCAGATTCAACATCAATAACTAAACAAAGATAAATTCCAACTTTCAATTCAAATGTCTACATATGCAAATATCAAAGGAAAAGTCAATATCCACTAGCTAACTACATCATGATCACTCCATCCCGTAATCCCCATAATCATATGTCATCACCTGCAAAAATGTAAATAGTAGGAGTGAGCTAACAGCTCAGTAGGCAACATCATGCAGTAAAGTCATCATATAACATGTCGTCATGCATATAAAAAGCAATTAAAACTCATCAATCCAAAAATCCACACGATAACCCGTAAATCCAATCCAAGACTCAAAATAACTCAACCGCATGACTACGGCCACATCACCCAGTGGCATGGTTACACCGAAGTGCCAATACAACTCTCCGAAGAGCCGCTCCACTGAGCCAACGCACCACTGTGCCGCACCCCCTGGTGCCAAACTCACGCTCCACCGAGCCGCTCCGAAGAGCAAAACGCACCCCTGTGCCGCCACTATTCTATCACCGGTGGTCGCGGTGTCGGAACTAGTTCCTCAGTACAAGTCGACAGGGCCAACGTATCATCCCATTGGCGGGGCCTAGACTATAGTCACGCGGATTTTAAAAATCAATAAATCAACTTTCCAAATTAAAGTCATAATCATACTCCCATCAGTAAAGCATATAACAATTTGTGAAATTTAAATATTTAATTTTAAATCTAACACATAATGCCAATAATAAATCATAACATCAACATATGCAAGATACATGTTAAAATTCTACTTTAAAGCAATAGGTCACCTACCTGGGTTCGCTTAAAAATTCCTGCCACAAATATCACGAACCCCTGATTAAAACACAAACTTTAATTATTTAATTAACTAAGAAATATAATTTAAACTATTTCTAATCCCTTAAACCCTTAAGTTCATAGATCCCTAAAATGGGCCCCTAATATCAGACTTAGACCCTAAGAACAAGTAAACTAAAACCCCAAAATCAGAACCCTTTAAACCCACAGCCGATTGTGGCCCAAAATAGATTAGGCCCAATTGAACCAAACCAGATTACAGGTCCAGATCAAACCAGCCCACACCAAACCAGCCCACAGATCCAATTAGGTTCAACTCAGCCCAACATAGATCCCCAACCCAACCCAAACCAGATCTGATCAAACCAGATTAGATCAAATCTTGGCGAACCAGATTATACTCACATCAGGCTAACCCAAATTCCTGACTCAGGTTCAGACCCTAACCAAAACCTATTCACTCAAACTCGGATCAAACCCTATTCATGGCATAGATGAAACCGGTTCACAGTTTGAACCCGGTCCAAGTCCGGTTCACAATTTAGGCACGGAATTCGATGCAAGGGGAAACACCCAGGCGGAAGAAGAAGAAGAAGAAGAAGAAGAAGAGGAAGAAGGAGAAGAAGAAGAAGAAGAAGAAGAAGGAGGTGGCTGGTGGTTCCGGTCGGCCCTCGGCGGCCGACCGTGGCCCTCGGCGGCGGTGCTCGGCCAGCCGCCGTCGGCCACGCCACTGTCACGAGCGTCGGAAGGAGATGAAGAGAAGAAGGAGAGGAAGAAAGGGAGGAAAAAGAGGGAGACCGGGGCTGGAAGCCCGACCCCCTGTTCGCCCACCTCCGGCCGAACCCATTTCGGCCGGATTGACCCCGGCCGGCCACTGTCGGCCGGCCGAAATTCACCAAGAACTTCCCCCGAAACAGGGGAAGTGAAACCGACTGATTCCCATCATTTTTCTCCCTTAAATCTATATTAAAAAAAAAAAATCTATTTAGTCTTGCTCACCTCCGGTCGTCGACGTGTGGCTTCCCGACGGCGATGGCGGCTCCGACGGTGATGGGGCTCCGGCGATCCTCTCACAAAGAGGGAAAACGAAGAGGAAGGGATGGGCTCTCAGAGAAAAGAGAAAGGGAGAGAGAGAGAGAGAGAGAGGGAGAGAGGGAGAGGGAGAGAGGGGAAGAGGGAAGAGGGGGGGTGGGGCGGAGATCCCGCTGGCCGTTCGGCCGGCGTGGTCATCGTGGTCACCCCCACGATGACTCAACTGAAGTCGGCACCCCTTGCCGACTTCAGTATGTTGGGCCCTAGGACGGGCCCAACTCAGGTCTTCACATATAATGTACACCTTTTTAATTGAAAAGGACCTACAAATTTGTAAAATATAGATTTTCCAAGCAATATCTATGTCGATAAGGCTGCATTCCCTGTGCATGGCATTATGTAGCAATGCTTGTCACTATACAATAAGTTCATTTGAGATCGACCGGAAGTATCGGAATATATGAATGGTTTTAAGTTTAGAGTTGTAAAACTAACAGCCTACAAATTTGAAATGATTATATCAGCACGGTGATTGTTAATACATTCCCAGTCTCATTAGTTTTAACTTCCTTGGTGGCATAACTTCAAAGTACAATCTAAAACTAATACATCTAATGCATGGAACAAAATAAGAAGCTCCTTCACTCACAATCAAAATGCAAAAACGAAACATCCATCATATTTATATTAATCACCACGAGCATATGACAATCATCTTACCATCGCTACATCAGAATGCCTGATGAATGATACTGAAATTAGAAAACAGTGTACAGGTTACTTTGTATTGGTCTTCACTATATCTTCAATAGAGAAGCTAAACTGTAATAGAGAAGCTAAATTAGAGAAGCTAAGCATGGAGGCCCATAATGCCCAACTTGTGAAAGAAATGATGAAACATGTCAGGTCCAAGAGCCTTCATGAAAATATCTGCTAATTGTTCAGAGGCAGGCACATAACAAGTGGTAATGAGACGGGCTCGAAGTTTTTCACGAACTAAGTGACAATCAATCTCGATGTGTTTGGTGCGTTCGTGAAATACGAGATTACAAGCAATGTGAAGCGCAGCTTGATTGTCACAATGGAGGAGCATAGGCTGGGGATGAGGTACCGCTAAGTCATGAAGATGCAGCTTGAGCCAAGTAAGTTCACATGTCATCGCTGCCATGGCGCGATACTCAGCTTCAGCCGAAGAGCGAGAGATAGTATGTTGTTTCTTAGTATGCCATGAAATGGGACTATCACCCAACTTGATAAAGAAACCTATGGTCAAACAGCGAGTAGAAGGACAACGTGCCCAATCCCAATCTAAATAAGCAAAGATTTGAAAGTGCAAGCAGAAGGAAAAAACAAACCATGGCCAAGTGTAGCCTTGTGATAACGTAAAATGCGGGTGTAATGAGGCTGTCGAGGATTCTACATAAACTGACTGAGCACATTAACTGAATAGACAATGTCAGGCCAGGTAATAGTAAGGTAAATGAGTGACCAACAAGTCAAAGATAGATATGGGGATCAGGAAGTAAGTCACCATCGGTATCAAGAAGTTTCAAATGTTGCTCCATGGGAAAATGAGCAGGGCATGAGCCCAAATGACCACCATCAGTGAGAATGTCAAGCAAATACTTTCGTTGGTTGATAAAAATACCTTCAGGAGAGCGGGCGATCTCTAGACCAAGAAAGTATTTTAGAACACCAAGATCTTTGAGCTTAAAACGATCAGCCAAAAAATGCTTGATGTGAGAGATAGCTTCAAGATCATTACCTGCCACCAATATATCATCAACATAGACAAGTATAGCAATAAATGACTTGCCGCACGTCATAGTGAATAGGGAATGATCCGCCTGAGACTGAAAAAAACCCACAGTAAGAAGAACAAAAGAAAGTTTAGAATACCAATTATGGGATGCTTGTTTGAGACCATAAAGGGATTTCCGTAAGCGACAAACCTTGGTCTCCCCCTTACTACAATACCCTGGTGGTTGCGTCATATATACCTCTTTATCAAGGTCATCATGCAAAAATGCATTATTTACATCCAACTGGTGGAGATGCCAGCGGCAAGCAACAACAATAACCAAAACACAACGAACAGTCACAAGCTTGGCAACCGGAGCAAACGTGTCATGGTAGTCAAGTCCCTCAATCTATGTATAACCCTTAGCAATCAAGCGAGCCTTATAACGTTCAATGGACCCATCAGCACGAAATTTAGTTTTAAATACCCACTTACAATCAATGGCTTTCTTACCGGGGGGAAGAGGTTCAAGGGTCCAAGTGTGATTGGGTTCAAGAGCAAGAAGCTCCGAAGTCATAACATCATTCCAATGAGGGAATTGAACAGCTTGAGAGTGATGTATGGGATCAACTGCTTTAGACATAGAGGAAAGGAATGCAAAATGGTTTGCAGAGAACTTATTGTAAAAAAGAAAATTAGCAAGAGGATGAACCTTACCTGAGTTAGACTGAGGAGAAGATGAGGCCGTGCTGGGCTCTGGAGGTAAAGTGGGACAAATAAAGTCACGAAGACGATCTGGGCGAGTGATGGTGTGTCGCAGTCAAGGAGGTGGTGTATTGATGATATGCCGTGATTGGGAAGATGGTGTTGGGCTTGTAGAGGGAGAGTCTACCACTCCAGGATGAGAAGATGCAGGAGGGTCATTAGAAGGTTGCTCGGGGATAGGTAATATGGATTCTGTGGAGGAGTTTGAAGGCAAGGAAAAATCCAAGGCAGGTAGGCGAAGAATAGGGTCAGAGGTGGCAGAATGCTTACTCTTTTGAAGTGGAAAAACATGTTCAACAAAGGTAACATCACGAGATATAAGCATTTTCTTGGTTTCTAAATTATATAACCTATATGCTTTATGCCCAAAAGGATAACCAAGAAAAATACAAGGTGAGGCGCATGGCAAAAACTTATCTCAATGTGCATCCAGTATCCGAGCAAAACACAGACAACCAAAAACGCGTAGATGATCATACGAGGGGGTCGTCTTAAAAAGGCGTTCATAAGGCATTATAAAGTTGAGACTTGGGGAAGAGGTTTGATTAATTAAATAAGCAGCAGTAAGGATGCATTCACCCCAAAAAAAGAGTCGAAGATTAGCTTGGAAGCATAGACATCGAGCAACATTAAGAAAATGTCGATGTTTACATTCAGCGACGCCATTCTGCTGAGGCGTCTCAACGCAAGTCTTCTCATGTGTGATCCCATTATCGCGAAAAAAAAATCTGAGTATGATGGGATAAAAACTTTTGCCCGTTGTCCATACGAATATGCTTAATTTTGCATTGAAAATGAGTTTGTACCATAGCATGAAAATTTTTAAGACATTCGAAAGTCTTAGATTTAAAACGCATTAAATAAATCCAAGTAACCCTCAAATAGTCATCCACAATAATTAAAAAATAATGAGCGCCGGCAAGGTGTATGATAACCACCCCAAATATCACAATAGATGCGTTCAAAAATATCAGAACTCTTATTGCAAGTCAGAGGAAAAGGCAGTCTAGTGTGTTTGCCACGAGCACAAATATCACAATGATCAATCTTATTTGGATAAACTAAAGACTTAGGTGAACAAGAATTTGAGGGATGACTGAGACACTGATGCCAAAGAAATGAAGGGGAGACACGAGTAGCATGAAAAGCTGAAGTAGGAACTGGCTTATAGTAGTAGAGCCCATCGCGTTCCTCACCTACTCCAATCAGCTTCCTCATGGCTAGGTCCTGAAAAACACAAAAGGTGGAGAAAAATATGGCAACACAGTTAAGGGATTTGGTGATTTTGCTAATGGACAAAAGATTAAATTGAAAATTGGGCACAAAGAGCACATTATGAAGCATCAAAGTAGGAGACAAATGGAATGTGCCGACATGGGAGACAGGAACAACATCACTTGTG
Source organism: Phoenix dactylifera (assembly GCF_051530095.1). NCBI lineage: Eukaryota > Viridiplantae > Streptophyta > Magnoliopsida > Arecales > Arecaceae > Phoenix > Phoenix dactylifera. Next base: position 19,065,929 of record NC_143205.1, read on the forward strand.
GGTAACTTTACTGGAGTAGGATGGCTCACTATTTTTGGCTTAGTAAAGACAGATTTTTGGTTAGACATATGGTCAGAAGCACCACTATCTATAACCCAATCAATAGAGCAATTAGAAGCTGAAGAACAAATAGGAACAGTAGAATTACCAACAAAATTGGCTGCTGGTGGAGTAAGGAGATCCATCAATTGTTTGTATTGCTTACTGGTAAGACCAGGAATACCACTTTCAAATTGAGAGACAATCGGACCAAGGGACACATGATTGGCAACTGGTTGTTTGCTTGATTCTGTGCGCTGGTTTGGTTTGTTCTGATTCCAATGTGCCGGATAACCAATAATGTGATAGCAAGATTCCTTCAAATGCTCGGGCTTACCACAATGATCACACTTAGGTCGCCCACGGCCTCTTTGTTTAGAATCTGCAAAAGAGGGCAGCAAGCGATTGACAGCCATAGCTTGAATGTCTGGTGTTGGTAAAGGAAGATGGAGGTTCCGTTGGGTTTCTTCTTGATGTAGGATTGAATATACCTCGCCAACTGGAGGGAGTGGGTCCATGGCCAAAATTTGGCTACGAATAGACGCATAGGACTCATTCAAGCCCATTAAAAATTTAAATACTCTCTCTATGGCTTGAAGTGCAACAAGTTCCTTGAGTCCACCACAAGTGCAAGATGGAGAGGTCTGCAAAGCGCTCAATTCCTCCCAATAAGTTTTGATTGTATTGTAATATTGAGCGAGAAACGTGGTATCTTGGCGGAGAGTTGCGATATCACGTTTAAGGCGGAAGACTCGTGAATTGTTGCTTTAATAAAATCTGCCTTCAAGATCAACCCACACATATATTAAACTAACGGTGAGAGATTTATCGATGCTATTTAAAAGCCAAGAGAGTACCATATCATTGCACCGATCCCACAACTGAATTACAGCAATATCATCACTTGGTTTTTTTAGTGTTCCATCAACAAAACCAAGCCTGTTTTTGGCGTTGACAGCCATTTTCATGGAGCGACGCCAAGTAGAATAGTTGTCTCCTGTGAGTAAGGAGGAGACAAGAATAGCATTCGGATGATCAGCCGAATGAATGAAATAAGGAGATGCGACATCCCTAATGGCCTGCAAGAGATGAGGCTGCTTAGAGTCTGATGAAGAGGCCTGCGGTGGTGTCGCCATAGATGCAGAAAAAAAAAAAAGGTATTCAGATCGCTTGTTCTGATATCATGATAGAAAAGGGAATATCACACGTTGAATAGAGATGGATACAGGCTAGGTGACTCGAGTGAGCTGCACTGCCTACCAGATCTGGTTGGCCAGGAACGCTCGTATATTCAGTGAACGATGTATGTCGCCGAGATTTGTGGTCGAGAGTGCCCGCAGTCAGGCGGCAGAGATGTGTCATGCCTCCACCACCGGAGGGACCTTGACAGCTCGGGACATCTGGGGCCCCCACCATGCTTCGGCAGTATCTCACACGGTGTTTTTCACCTGGGAGCCCCCACCCCCGAGTTTCCTCAAGGTCAACTTTGACGGGTCAGTCCTGGATGGTGGCACGAGGGGAGGTGCGGGTTTCGTCATTCGGGACCCTTTCGCTAGGGTTGTAGCCGCTGGTGGCAGTCACTTATTTGATACCTCGGTTCCGAGCGCGGAGCTGAGCGCTGCCTGGGCTGGCCTTCGACATGCCCGGTGCATGTTACAGGCTAGGTCTATCACCCTAGAGGGTGATTCTGCCACCGTTATCAGTTGGATCCGAGAGGGTCCTAAGGGTGACGGTAGTGACCACCCTTTGCTTCGTGATATATGGACTATGGCGAGGGATGGAGGGGCCTTTCAGGCCAAGCATATCTACCGTGAAGCCAATGGGGCTGCGGATTGGGTGGCTGCATTTGTAGCTCGCCACTCCGGAGACACATTGTGGACTGGAGATGGGGAGTTGCCTTTGGCACTCCGAGGTATCCTATTTTCTGACTTTATTGGGTGTATCCGTACCCGATAGGTATGATCCACCCGTATTAGCAAAAAAAATAAAAAAAAAATAAAAAAAAAAATAGAGATGGATACTATCTCATATTGAATGGAAAAAGGCTGTACAAGCAATATATAGAGCTAGGACTGTATGATTATAGGCTAAAACTATGCGCTATATAAGGAATGTCACACGTTGTACAGATAAACAAGGAAACAACAGCTGGAGGTGTGCTGGTGCATATATCACGTAATAGAAACAGACAAAACCCACTCGGCATCCGCCACCACCTTGGCATTGTCTTCTTGTCTTCTAGAATTAATGCTTGACACAGCTAAGTAGATAACAGGGAGAATAAAAACAGTCCCTAATCCAATTCCAAGTGCCATGCTTGCAGCAACACCTTTATTCTTCCCTCGTCTGCTCACTGATTCTGGAGGAGTGTTGGGTAAGCAAGGGGACAAGTGAATGCCACAGAGACCTGGGTTCCCTGTGAAATCATCACTCGAGAATGTCAAGAACTGGCCTCCCATCGGGATCTTTCCGACTAAATTGTTGTAAGCTACGTTGAAACTTGACAGAAAACTCAGCTTGGTCAGAGCGGATGGTATGCTTCCACTGAGATTATTATGCGACAAACCTAAGGACTCTAAGTTCAACATGCCTGCCAACTCCTCAGGTATGGTTCCTGAGAGATTGTTCCAGCTTAGGTCCAACACATGCAGCTTCACAAGGTTCCCAAAGCCTGGCAAGATCGGTCCGACAAGCTTGTTATGACTCAGAATAAATGATGGTGGGAAGCTGCTGACCTGATTATACTGCAATCCCTTTCCTGTCGAATTCCGTTTGATGTAGAACGGAAAATCCGGCATCGAGAACCTCTGCTGCGTTACGTTGCTAGATATGAGGCTCTTCATTTCTGTCAGGCTATCGGGAATCTGCCCGGTGAGTGAATTATTTGAAATATCCAAGTAAAAGAGATACTCCAGATTTCCTAACCATGAGGGGATGTTCCCACCCAAGTGGTTCCATGATACGTCCAAGACCTTCAATCTGGTCGAGTTTGCCAACCAGGGTGGAATTGAACCGGAGAGAAGACAATTTGCGATCACAAGAACCTCCATCTTCTCAAATCCTTCAATCTCAGCAGAAGGCATTATTTCACCACCTTGGAAGTTCTTAGTAAGCACCAAGCTAGTAAGGTTGGGGCAACTCTGTAGGATTTGCAGTGCTGATGATATATTAGAGAAGTTATTTCCGGTGAGTGAGAGGTAAGATAGTGCAACAAAGTTCTGGAAGCTGTGGGGGATTTCACCAGCAAGATTGTTTCTTGCAAGGTTTATGGTTTTCAATTCAACACACTGAGGGACATCATAAGGGATAAGGCCAGAAAACAAATTGGAGCCAAGATCAAGGGTGCTGAGCCTAGCCAGTGCGGTGAGATTGAGATGGATCCCTCCTCTGAGAAAGTTGTTCCTCAAATTAAGCACACTAAGCATCGAAGAATTAGACAAAGAAGCTGGTAAACTACCGGTAAAATTGTTGCTACAACCAGAAAAACATTCTAGTTTTGTGAGGCGATCAAAGACATCAGGAATCGGCCCCCAAAAGCTATTCGATGAAACATCCAACTGAACAAGGTTGGTAAGATTACCAAGTTTGAAGCCCACCGGGCCGGATAACGAGTTCTCTTGAAGGTTCAATTGAGTCAAAGATGACAGTGTGAACAAATCATCAGGCAAAGTTCCAGTGATCCTATTCATAGCGAGCGAAAGCTCGACGAGAGAGCGGCAATTGCCGAAGCCCACCGGGAAGTCGCCGGAGAACTTATTTATCGAAAAGCTAAGGACTTGAACTCGAGATGAGGAGTTACAGATACCTGGTTTGATGGCACCGGAGAAATCATTCGCACTGACGTCAAACTTGGTGAGATTTCTCGACCCGGCGAGGATCGGGTGGCTGTCGGTGAAGGAATTGTCGGAAATGTTGAAAACCCGAATCGATGGGAGACTCAGATCAGAAGGAATCGATCCGGAGAGGTTGTTCAAGCTGAGATCAAGAAGCTCCAGGCGAGGAAGATGGAACAACTTCTGAGGAACCGATCCTTGGAGCAGATTGCTCGAAAGATTCAAACTTTTCAGCTGATCCAAGCCGGCCAAAGAATCGGAGATGGAACCTTTCAAGCTCATATTATAAAGATCCAACCCGATCACTCTCCGGCTACGAATCGAATCACAGCGGACGCCAGACCAATTGCAGCAACTGGAGGAAGACTCATTGAGGCTCCACCCCGGGATACCAAAATCCAAGCCCTTTAAGAAGCCCCGCAAGGCACTCAAATCATTAGAATCGCAACTCTGGTTCTGAGAATAACCGAGTACAGCTTGGAACAACAAGAGCAAGCAGCAGGACCACCATGTCGATATCGACAGCGGCGCCGAGAAGCCTCCCCTGTTTCCCATTTCAGCCAGTGCCCGGAGCCAGTGGAGGGGATGAAAGGGATAAAGGAGGCTCTTTTCCGGGTCAAAATCTATGGCTGGGAAAATCCATTCGAGATTTTGGGAGATTCTTACTGTTCCGGGGGTTTTGGGATTCCACCGTCAAAGCAGAGCGCGTGAAGAACAGATATACGGGAAAGGTGGGAGACTAACGACCGGTCTATTTTTTTTTTTGGCGGGCCATAGCGTTTAATTTTTGTTGTCCGATTGTTTAATAACCGGTCTAATTATATTTTAATATTTTATTGTGAGACAAAAATACATTTACTTCTACTGATCCCTCATCCTAAAGAAGAGAAAGAAAAAGAGATCAGGCCAGCCGCGGCCACGGCTGCCAGCGGCCCGGCCTCCTTCCGACGCCGGCGCCTCGCAGGGGGAAAAAAACAAAAAGGCAGAAGTAAACTAGATAAGTTGCATCATGCGTGAGCTCTAGTCAACCATGCAGTCTGCATCAAATCATGAAGGCATGACTGAATTTTTTTTATTTTCTGAGTGGGAGAGGGAGGGAGAGAGACTGAGGGTGAAAGGGAAGAAGACCTAGAGAGATGCGAACATTGGTATAAGCCCATTCACGTTTAAACTGGATCCACACTATTTCATGCCCATCAGAAGCAGGCATCCGTGCTCTATACACACGGGAGAGAGAGAGAGAGAGTAGAAATGGCGACGGATAGAGAACCCATAAAATTTGCCCGACATATATGCAAACTTGTTTAAAATTTTACCATCCAAATCCGTTCCAAGCCCGATTAAAAATTTGCCAAAAAAAAATCCAAACACATCCCATAAAAAAATTGTAAGTCCACCGGCTACCTGAATGCATTAATTTTTATTCGAATCAGATTATTCGGGACAGGTCGGGAATCTTACCTGGAATTACAAAAAAAAAGAAAAAAATGTGAGTGAACAGAGGGAAAGACCTTTACATATCTTACCTAGCTGCACATAAATAATTGAGCAAATAGTTTAAATACAAATGGATTCTATAGCTTAGTGATAAAAAGAGAGTTTTGATATCCTGGAGGTTCAAATATGTATGTACATACACACACACACACACACACACACATATATATATAATTTTATAAAAAATATTATATATAATCTGGTCAAATTCCAAACTCAACCCAAATCCTACAGGATTGTAATAAATAGATCTTATTAGAGTTTGGAACAGATCGGATATCCAAGAAAATCCATCGGCTGCCATCCCAAAGCGAGAGAGAGAGAGAGAGAGAGAGCGAGAGAGAAGCGCCAGATGCTTTCCATGTGGAACACTAGGCTTTACCTCTATCAGCAGTATGTAACTTATCATGCCAACACTAAGTTATATCTCAATCGGTAACCTACAAAATAGTCGTATTATAGGTGATTTATTATCCACATCTTAAATGAACAAATTATGTTTTCTCCACATGCTAAGGCCAATTGCTTGCCTCTACTCGCCACTGGTAATTTATTTTATAAATGCCCAATCCCCAAAAACGATGAACTCCAAATCTGAGTGCGTTACCTACGGTCTACAATAGTCTTATACAACTATCAACTATTTTTGGTGACCCAAATCAAACTAAAACTCAGAACACATTCCGCAACAACGTACCAAACCATCATTCAACATGCTTTCCAGGGCCCACTACGACTATATTTTTGGGGCTTGGGCCGTTAGAAAGTGATGCCGGCTTTGTTCCCTTGTTCAAAGGCAAAACATCAGTACCTGCGAACCCAAGGTGCTGATGCTATCTTGTTCCCCCAAATTATTGTCTACTATTTCTCAAGAAAAAAGATACAATAAGTAAATGAAGGACTGCAGAAACTTACAACTCAACCCTTATCTGTAGATTTTAGATGCAAAATACTTTATCATATAGGATCTCAAGCTAGATGCATATCATCACCAAACCCCCACCAAGAAAAACCTCTCTCAGTACCCAGTGTTTTCTGTGACAGGTTTTTCACATTACATCTGAGAAAAATCATGCTCCCAGTGATATATACTCATCAATTATCATCAATATAAGGTCTTTGCACTTCAATATAAATATGCAATAAAGTTCAGACATGCAGCTAGCCGTAGGTATATGGGGCAGAATTGGTAGAAGGCAACAATCGCTGAGACAGAGACATGACACATTGTTATACTTGGGGAGTCTTAGACAGTCAACTCCGTCCTAGAAACAAGAATTCCATCGCTATCTGCATAAAGCCACTCACCATCACATATCCTCGTTCCAGCAATATTCACTGGCACGTGCTTTTCTCCAAATCCCTTCTTGTTGGCTTTCATTGGATGCGAAGCTAAAGCTCTTACCCCGATGTCGCAGCCATTGATCTCGTCAACATCCCTTATGCAGCCATTGACCACTATACCAGCCCATCCATTGTTCTGAGCTTGTTGAACAGGGTTGCCACCCAATATAGCACAGCGCATGCTACTGCCACCGTCGACAACCAAAACTCTACCATTACCTTTCTCCTCGAGGAATTCCCGCACAAGAACATTGTCCTCGAAAACCTTGAGAGTGACAATGGGGCCAGAGAAAACCTGCCTCCGCCCATAGATCTGGAAGATCGGTTGAAGTGCACGAAGCTCGCCATTTTGGATTAGGTGTGCGTTTGCATCACAGACCTCAGCAGTAGCCAATGGTAAAGCAGCCATGGTCGTGTTAAACTATACTACCTTCAAGAAAGAAACCTGCAGTACCATTATCAAATGCTCGCAATGGTTCTTTTCAATAACAATCATCGGGAGAAACATGCAAAATCAGCGTTGCAGTGCCTTTGAAGATATCAAAATGTGCAAGTTGATAACCACGATATGTTAAGATCAGATCACATCAATGCCCTCTCTGACAGAAAGAAACAAATCACAACTATTTGAAGCAACAGAATGAAACGTTCGTTCAATTAGCACAAACATTCCACATGGCAAGCCTAGCATTATAAATCTATGGTTTTCTTGAGCTTCATTGGAACAGAAAAAAGATGACACCATTACAGAAGCAAAGGCGAAATGTTAAAGTTCAAGCAAAACTGCCTAAATAAGTTTCACTAATTGAAAAATATTTGCAGTTTGTGAGGCCAAGGTGGTAGCAGAAACTTACCACAACTCATTGCACAACCTAGCAATCTCTAAATCAGCATTACGTCTAACCAGAGCTTCCTAAGCTATGACATTTTGATACCAGCTGGAAACTAGCAACACTAATTCTTATGTCTAAACAGAAAGAAGTTTGTTTTGCAGCCTGTGAAGAATCTATATCGGCCATAATTACGAGCGAATCTGCACTTAAAACAAAACCAAGACCAGAAAGAAGCAGGTGCTCTCCTCCCACAACACCACCCCCACCCAACACCCCTTGCCATGGGCACCATGGCTGCCACCCTTCTGTTCCACTCTCCTCTTTCTTAATCGTGATTCATGCCCTAGGTGATTGGGTCAGGTTGGCCCCATCACCTCTCGATGGCTGGGCTGGGCTCAGGCTGAATATCTTACGCCCGAATTTGGGCCAAACAGGGCTTAGGACAGGACTTGGATCCTTGGTCCTTGCTTAATCCTGCACCAGATGATGCACAAGTCTAAATGCAAGCAAAAGAACCCTTAAAAGCTGACAACCTAGATTGGTTATACTCGGCAGTCAAGTAAGAAAGTTTAGATTATACCAGATGGGCATTACATAATATATCATGGAAGATGAACATGGCAAAGAAGAGGTGACCGAGATGGGCCAATTGTAAGAATAGGACAGACTTGAAAATGAGTTATAGTTCAAAATGTGATTGTTTCATCGAAAGAGAGCTTATGACAAACTGATTGAGGTACATGAGCCACAAGGTTATTTGATTATATCCTGCACCATTTAAGTCATACTTTCAGATACAAGTAATACATGACATCCACTATATGTATAGACCTTGTCAGACTTCCAAATCACTAAACCAAATACAATTATGAACAGTAAAAAAGCACTGTCGGGTTAATTAATTGCTAAGGGCAAGAGATTGCTTTCAAGTGAAGGCATATGGGAGTTTCAGATGGCTACTAAATAATAATTCTTTTGGTTTTTGTTATTATTAGCATTTAGATATATATTTTATTACTTATGAGCACGTGGATATAGAAATATAGGTCATAGGTTATGAGTACAATATTGAATTATTGGATTCCACATGATTTTCTATGAAACTACAGAAACTAAATATATTCGGTTGCCCTTTTTAGGCAAGTTTAATAATTTATCTGATTTCACACTTTAGTTTGCTTCAATCTTCTAACTTGCCAGAACAAAAAATGCAGAATGCTTTGATATTAACATTTTCTTTCTTGTTAAACCACTGCAAACAAATGTCCTACAACCTTGGTTCCATCAGGCCTTTGTTCACAACTCTTACACAATTTCTATGGATGCATCAAAGTTTCAATTTATACTTAAAAAGACTCGCCTGGAAAACTTGCAACTACTATGGTTAGATAACCTCCAAAAGTGGATTGCAACCCTTACACCAAATAGATAAAATAAAGAATTTACCCCAAGAAACCAATGTAGTGGACAAGGTAAGATTGTTAAGTTACAAGCATGCATCTATGTGACTTCAAATTGGACCCTGGTGATCCGCTGTATGAGTGTAATTGTTATAGTCTTCTTGACTTCACATGATGCATTAACTATCAATTTATAACAGCTTGCCGGTTTTTTAGGATATAGGATTTGTTTAGAAGAGCAAGCATGGGGACTTTTTAATTGAAAAGGACCTACAAATTTGTAAAATATAGATTTTCCAAGCAATATCTATGTTGATAAGGCTGCATTCCCTGTGCATAGCATTATGTAGCAATGCTTCTCACTGTACAATAAGTTCATTTGAGATTGACTGGAAGTATCGGAAGATATGAATGGTTTAACTTTAGAGTTGTAAAACTAACAGCCCATAAATTTGAAATGATTATATCAGCACTGTGATTGTTAATACATCACCAGTCTCATTAGTTTTAACTTCCTTGGTGGCATAACTTCAAAGTACAATCTAAAACTAATACATCTAATGCATGGAACAAAATAAGAAGCTCCTTCACTCCCAATCAAAATGCAAAAACGCAACATCCATCATATTTATATTAATCACCATGAGCATATGACAATCATCTTACCATCGCTACATCAAAATGCTTGATGAATGATACTCAAATTAGAAAACAGTGTACAAGTTACTTTGTATTGCTCTTCACTATATCTTCAATAGAAAAGCTAAACTGTAATGACCCAACACCTCACCACCCCACCCCACCCCCTCTCCTCAAAAAAAAAAAGACTAGCCAAAAGTTGTAATTTGGAGTCCTTGGCACTGCAGAAGTACCCACTATCTCTCCAATGCATAATCAATGCAAGACCTAGTATACACCTACATGGGTCATCACATACTCTCTTTACTTAAGCCTTGGCATTCTCACAAGGCTAAGAATCCAATCTCAAAAACAATCACAAACACCACAATTGGCTTGTGGTTAACCCCTAGTTCACATAGGCCATGGGATCTGCTCTGATACTATTTATAACAACCCACGAGCTTAGCTAAAAAAGACTAGCCAAAGTTGTGATTTGCGATTCCACTCGTCTTTGAACTAAACAAAGAAAGACATTCCGGACCTTTTATTTGAGGAGAGAACAACTGAAAGAGATAGATGCAATTCATCAACAAGAAATGCATTAGTAACCAATATCTCCCGAGCGTATAATTGATATGGAACTAAATACACAGTACACACCCACACAGATCCTTATATAAACCATAGTATAACTTCCATGGTCCTTATTCAGATTGTCAATAACAGTAGATTAATAGCAAGATCATATTCGCATCCCATTTCTTCAACTTCTAAAGTACTCTTAACTTCAATAAAATGGACTTCATGAATGCCCAAAGTAGAAACAAGGTTCACATATTGGCATATGTAACTTGAAATGTGACCAGATACAGGAAAGGATTTACAATGAGAAGGAACTACTGCTAATACAGGACTATGACAGAAGACACCTGTCAGAAATAACAAGCATCTACATACTAGATCAAATTTTGGTTTAACTATGCCAAAGCAAGTGGGAAATATGGTACCCAAGAATCAAGCAATTCTTGAGTATATTATTTGAGAAACAAACTCAAGTTGCTCTCCCCAATAACATGAAACATATGTAAAGGTCCATAAAACCATAGGGAAACATTTGTCACATATGCAAAATTCATATTTCCTGGAGCTATATACCTACTGTGTCACACCAGTCCAGATTCTCAGTCCAGCATATTGCTTCTTAACTACATCCACACCCTGATTTGTTTCTGGGAGCTCCAACATCTTCAAGTGAACTCGCAGTGGGATAGTTGATAGCCAAGTATATAGTGATTTCCATATAGCTTTCATACATTTCACACAAATTACCTAATTGCATTCCTAAACATTTCCAGTTTCCCACATGTGGGACATATTTTTCTACTATTTGCTAATTTCGTTTGACAAGACAATTCCAGCTTTCGCCTTTTTTCCAAAGTGGCAAGTGTGAAGTATGGAGCCCAAACCCCTATCCTTGCAAGGGATCAGGGATTTCAATTAACTCACTTACCTCCTTAGTTGCCAAAATCAGGAGCCGGTGCAGCGAACTGGATATTTTAGAAACACTTTTAGCAAGGAAATGTTTAAGAAGCAGGTGCAGGCTCAAGATTGCAGGGAGATTCCTATAAAGATGCCTTACCCTAGGTAGAAGATCCCAACTACGAGAGAACACATATATCAAGTAGAAAATCACCCGGAAATGCATATATAAATGAAAGAATTCAATTCAGGATGTCGAGAAGATAAACAACATAAGCTCCTGAAAAAAAAAAAACTAGGTCAAATCTTTCATCTGGAAATGACATCGAAGTGCAATCACCGCACAAATAATCTTGCTGCAGTTCTTAATCTAATACTTGCATACTCTACAACCATGGTGTTCCCTAGCTCTGACGCCCCACTAGTCTTGTGGCAAGTCCATTTGCACGCTTCCACAATTGAAGTAGCTCAAGAACCGATAATCCCCAAAAAGTTTGGCATATTTTAAGATCAGTCTTTTCTAAGTTAATTACAGGATCATGCATGTGTGTAAGGTCTGGATTCCCCTTCCAACTAAATGGCAGATACCACCACTCTCAGCTGCTGAATCTAAAAATTATTATTAAAAAAACAGCCATCTTGCGGTGAAAAAGAGAGAATAACCACCAAAACATCACCAAATAATCATGAATTAAAACAATATCACCATGATTTTAAAGAGTAACAAAAAACCGTGCAAACACCCAAAATCGACCCGGTGACCACTAATTCTCTAAATTAACCAGCTAAAAACCACAAGAAACAGACAAAACCCCATAATAAACCCCAATAATCACAAGATTTCAGACCAAAATCGAGGATTATCAGAGAGAAATATTGAAGTCAGGAACGGGATCAGGGTTGCTTACCTCGAGAACACAAAGGCCGGAGGGCTTGGACTGCTCCTTGATTTCGATCCAACCGGAGAGATTTATGGGGATGGATGGAAGCGCGGAATCGGAGGAAGAAGAAGAAGGCAGTGGGGGGAAGGTATCCGCCTCCGCGTGGGATCGCGTCTTTTGTTATGAGCCGAGACGGAGACCGGGAGGGCCGAGCGGTTCTTTCACTTGGCCGATTTGGGTGCACGTGTCGGTGGATTGGGTTATGGCTGGTTTGTCTTGTATTGCGAGCAAAATTTCGGATCCGGCGATGCAATGGTCGCCCGGACAGGGCGTTGCTTTTACGTTCTGATCTGTTAAAAACTGTTAAAAGATCTGAACCATGATACACGCAGGCAGCTGGATCTGGTCTAACAAAAGGTTATTTTAGGTAAGATTTCAGTCAAGGGTTTCCGACCAGTTCACCTGGCTTACGTGGCATCGAACAACTGGTGTCGTGCCCGTGATGCTTGTCGAGACCCAATCACCGGCACTCGTATTGAGTCAATGAGATCAATGATGTGACAGGTGATGTCTGGCGTGAACCCTTCATTGTTGTCAGTTTTATTACAGTTAAAAATAATTACAGTTATTGGCCAGATATTTTTCAAATTTGGGCCTTGCCCATTTTCTTTAAAAAAAAAGAAATGAAAAAAGGCTGCTTTCTTGTATGGACCATATATATATATATATATATATATGGAAAACAATGGAAAATGGATAATCCTACTCTGTGTCAATGCATTCTCGTAAACTATAGTAATTAGTGGCCACCTAGTACCCAAATGTTCGTGTTTGTAATCTTTTTTTTGATGTAAATAAAGGTTTGACTAACTAATTTTATTAATTGCGGGTCATGATACAAAAGCTGAAGATTTATTCAGGACGTGATTTACATATTCTAGAGCTAGGTATTTGTGTTTGTAATCATATTATCAATTTTGAAAACTAACTTATTTTTTTAGTAAAAGTCAAAAAGATTGAATTTTCTTTCGAGAAAAGCATAGGAAGTCTTTAGTAAAAGTCAAAGTGGTTGAATTTTCTTTCGAGAAAAGCATAGGAAGGTAACCTAACATCTCGTATCGCGTCTAACCTCAACTTAATCATCTCGATTTTTGTTTTCAATTTTTTGAAAAAAAAATAAAAAACAAAAATAACGTGACAATGTGATGCATCAATGATGGATGTAGAGGACGGTTGATTTAGATTTTAGCGGCATAATTGTTATAAAAAAGAGTTATGGAAAAAAAAAAACCATCCTAATGGACCCTAATAATATTTTGGAGGGGAGATAATGTTTTTAAAACTTCAGCATCACAAAACTAGTTGCGTGCACTCATTGGAAGATAGGGGCATAAACATATCGTTTTCTGAAAAAAGGTGATTGTGACACATTGTAGCAAAATACAGTGGAAAGAACTTTGGGTATTATACTCTATTTAACATAATAAGTAGCGCAAATCCGAAAAAAAAATGGCACCACTAATAAAGAGGCCTAAAATGTTATATATTTTATCAAAGTTATTTTATTAATGAGAAGTCCAACTCATTCGGTGCAAAAGTAGGACCAAATCCTTGAAATCTATCCCAAAATTTTGTAGCATCCGGCTGGCTCCTTTAATTTCGTATGCCGTGCATTTGGATCCAATAAAGCAAAAGCTAGGTCTGTTATCTGGCTCCGGGGGATTGGGGTGTTCACATGATCACATCTCCAAACTGTAGCCTGATCATAGAAAGTCACCACCCAAAAGCACCAAAATGACTACCAAAAAGTCACCAGATCAATTATTCTACCTTGGTATTCACTAAACAGAGCAAAAGATACCCATAAAGCACCCAAAGAATTAAAGGGAAAAACTAAGTTGGAAGCAAGAAGACAACGCTCCGGTAATGAAAACATTGCAACGCACTCAATGGTATCATTGTGGAGGAGTGCAGTGAAGGCAAGCTCTGAAGATTATTCAAGATAGTTCACTGCTCCACTGTACTGAGTTTTAGATTTTACCGTTGGGATTCAGCAATTGGGTCTCGCAGCGCCTATCCAGTACAGAGAAATGCAGTTCTTTCTCTGTATTGCTTCTACTTATTGCTCGTTGCTCGTTTGCAGAGATAAAAAGTCTTCAAAAGGATTGTATGCCAAGTTTCAATATTAGCCCAAGAGAATTAACCCCACTCGTTCGCCCTAACATGTTGGTTCACAATTTGACACGAGTTTTACAAGGGAGAGGGAGAGGAAGGTCAAAACATAAAAAAGTACATCTAGACTGGTTGACTTGGGACAGTCCCAACGACTATATTAACTTAAAGTAATTCTATTAGACCTTATAGAATACTTGTACAAAGCTCCTTCTAGCTTAAGAAATCCTTGTATATTAGTCCAGAAACTTTTAATCGTCTACCAATACCCTCCATCCTGCCTTGACTTCGCTTTGGTCTCCCCCGCTGCTTTTCCTTATCTTTTTTCGTAGTAGTCTTATTTAATTTTAACTACTAAATGAGTATTAAATTGCACCAGTTTACCGCAATATTTGCATTTGATAAGTGATTATCATGAAATAGTAATTGCTGCACACCAACCGCAGCATTTGACTATGATTATTTTCTTTTTTCAAACTTCGATTCTAAGAGAGCTTGCATGATTTGGCGTTCCTAGGTTGTCAACAATCTCTTGCCACGTGACAATGCAAGTGTGTTATTTGAAAACATAAATGAGATTGCGATTGAGCCTTGGTTCTTCGAAATTAAAAAAAAGGTCTGACTAAAAGGAATCATTTTGATCCTTAACCCCCCAAAAAATGATAGAAATAAAGTAAAAGAGGAAAAAAAAATGTCCTTAAATGAATCATATTTCTAGCGGAATCTGAGGCAAATTAGTCGAGATCTTCAAATGACCACCATCAATCTGGCATCTAGTTCGGACCGGTCCCCAGCAGATGAATATAGCAAAGGAGAGTTGTTTTTTTATGATAGTCTCTTTCTCAGCAACTTTGATTGAGTCCTAGGCCTCATGAGTCGTCCATGCCACGATGAGCGTCTTTTTTATATCCTTTTTATTGATGGACCCAACTAGCATTAGTAACATTTTCGAAGCTTCATCGGGATGCTTATTGATTAGACCAGATCCATCGCTCAGCTAGTAAAACCATCCAACCATGAAACCACATGCATAAAGCCGAATAAAATGAATACGCACAAACTCATACATATTGCTTTATGATTGGACTGATCCACTAGCTTAGTAGTGGATTTAGTCCAACCAATAATTAGTATATTAAAGAAATTTTTAGTTAAATCAAAGATCTATCGCTGAGCTGATGAATCGATCCAACCATACACCAACACGGAGAAAGAAGCACTAGGACTTTTTTTTTCCTTCTCTTTTTTATTTCATGTTTGGCAGTGTTTATTTATAGTTGGACTGATTAAGACCAGGTCCAACAAATAATTTATCTCTTGAAATAATTGGACAGCCATGATGGTGGATCTCACAAACCAAGAGTTGGTAACTTAGCAAATGATGGAACCTATTTCCACAGTGTATTTTATCTCGTTAACGATCGGCGGAACACACTTCCATGGCGTAGGGGAATAACTGGACAATGCAACTACTTCAAAAAATTGGGTTCTCAAGGTCACACTGTTAATTCTTCTATCATTTTTATAAAATATTTAATGATGCTCCCAGTATTATTCTCTAAAAGAAAATAATGATGGTGTCGAAGGTTGAAATTTGAAAGCACAACAAAATAAAATAATTGAAAAAAAAAGTGGTGCCTAAGCCTAGCTCTCAACAGACTCATCTTCTTATTTTAAACAGTGGTTCAAATTGTTTTCCACAACCATTACTTTAGGGCTTAGTAGCCGACTGCAGCTCAGCTTTGCATAAAGTTACTTAGACTCGGCCTTATAGCGAAAAAAAAAGAGAGGGGGCGGTGGTAGGATGAGATCAAGACGTAACCGTATATTTTATAGATGAAGACAGGGTTTTCTTTATCTAGTTTTTCTTAAGCCATATATGGATATCGGCTTATTGTCCATAAATCTGATACAAGTATGAATACCGAGTATCAACATGATGTAATAAGTACAGTCATGATTACTTTAATATTTATAAGAGATTAGCCTTTTAGTTAATTTTTCATCCGTTCGAGTATATTTCTTAAATGAGTTATTTACAAAAATTTCATATAAAAATACACATTGTAAATTTTCCAAGTTCTGTTTATATTCATTTAAAACATATATAGGTATTATAAATGTAGCAATTATAAATGTAGCAAGTGAATCTGCCGTTTTCACTACCACAACGGCCTAGGTATTAGTATATCTAATACATAATCCATATGAATTCAAAATGACTATGGACATATTGTTTAAAAAAAGAGCACTTGAATCCATTTTCACCAAATAAATGTGCATACCAATATCAATATACAAAAATCACCCCTATGAATCTTGACATCAACATTATATTTTTCTCCTGGTTTTTCAACCATCTTTCGATTTAGATATTTATTGAAAATAGATCTAATATGTCCATCTAACTTCATAGTGTAATTGCATAATGATATGTATGAGAAAAGTCTTTCGGAATTATGAAAAGAAACTACAACGTGACACGTGACAACAAAACAAATACAATTGAAGTCCACAGCCATAGCCTATATTGAAGGATATCTGCGGCTACAAATTTTTCCAGAAATATTGGCAATTCTTCCAAAGTTTCCATGCTTGAAATTACACTACATATTAAGAAGAGATTCAGAGCCTATTTGGACATGCATTCAATCAGGAACTTTCATTTGGAACAGCCAGAAAGCTATTCAGAGCACTGTACTATTCATATTGGCTTGATGGCCAGTCACAGACATACGATTGAAGTGAACTCGCATACTTATACCATATCTCAAGAGGTATAGCTTCATCCCCTCCATGACCATGGCCTTGTATGACACAAGGCCAAATCCCTTTTTATCTCCATCGGCAGAAGTATATGCACCCCAATCATATAGAAAACTTAAAATTCATGGCCTATTTTGAACATTTGAAATTTTTTTAATGAACAAGTATGTTGCTGAATAGCTTAGCAGGTAAAAACAGAGATACATCTCAAAAAATTGGGTGTGAACCAACGATTAAAGAAGTTTTTCCGAAGATGACAAAACATATTAACTAGCAAAGGTGAGCAAGACCAGAGATGCATATCACAGAGAATGTAACATATCTCGATAGAGCAATTATTATGTAAAAATATCCTCTGAAAGTGTCTTTGGTGTCTTTGGTAATTACACATCAACAATGGCCGTCCCGTAGATACCCCTTAGCTAAATCAGCACCTATTTAAAAAGAAAATGGCAGTAGATTCTAAGGACAAATACAAGCAAAACTGAAATGAAAGATTGGTCAGACTGAATCCAACTACAGCCAAAGTGGCAAGATTAGAAAGGATTTTCCATGGGTACCTGTTGATCTGAAGAGAGGCTTTGAACAAGCAGCTAGCCACGAGCATTTAACAACTGTCACTTGCTGGTGCTGAGTTTAGGAACCAAATATATAGTTAGTAAAACCAGCTGAAACCAGATATACTAGATGTAGTTATTCATTCAACAGGTGTTCTATCTCATCAAAACCGTTAGCTGCCACAATTTCATTCTGATGGCTAATTCCTGTCTGTTTATAAAATGCTTCTTTTTGAGCATCCCATTCTTTCACAATCTCCTTTACCATGTCCCCCACCATTTTGTTATTTTCTGCTATATGCTTGATGTCTTCGATTTCCACCATCTGGCTGGCCTCTTTAAACAAGAAAAGACAAGAAAATAAATATATCAAAGAAAAAGGTACTTGGAGATCTAGAGTAATTTTTTTAAAAAGTAAAAAAAATAAGCTTTTTTAATCAAATAAAAATGATTTGCATTAACACGAACAGATAGCAAGACGATTTGGAACTTTACAAGCCATGTCGCAAAATATAAATAATGTCAGAAGCTTTTAGGATTATGTCATGTGACATGCAGTTTTGATGGTGGAATTGTAGGATGGATAAGGCTGCATGACTATCAGACTGACTAGCAGATGTTGAAGATTTTATGATTGTATGATTAAATAGTAGGTTTTACTCCAATTTCATATGAAGTAATTCTGACAGACAGATCGATCAAATAATAGTTTTGCCCTATTATGTTTTTGCTACAACTAAGGGGCACTTAAATGTGCCTTTCCTATATATATATATGTATACTCATATCATCGATATGGAACCTCCCATGAGGATTTTTTTTAATTTTTCTGGCTTTTCTTTTTTTGGAATTTATTCAGACTTATTTGACTGAAACTCTAAAATTCAAAGCGAAACCGCTGAAATTGTCAAGCTTCATCCAGGGGACTGAAACCAAGTTTTAAAGCTTTGGGCAAATAACAATTAAGCATAATGCTTCGCTATAACAGCTTAGATGTGACAAATCACAAAAGTCACAAGCATGGCACATCCCATGCCAATTCAATCATTACATTCCTTGCATTGCAGCACCACAAAACCTTGTAACCATGGTCTTGGAGAAGCATTGCCAAGCTAGGTAAAAGGAACATATAATTTTGAAGTCAACCTTTGGGAGCTATAGTAGCTCCCGTGGAGGCACATAACCCATTCATCCTTAGAATACCATACTAAAAGGAATCCTAGACAAAATTTTCAATTATAATTGAAAGATGACAATCTAATTTCAACCATAAGTAAAAGATGATAATCCAGAAAAATGGACTCTTTATCCAGATTGAAAAAAGTTAAAGAAGTCAAGTGTGCCTCAGTTAGGCTTATGATTCTTTTTTCACATTGTCAATAAGAGTCATGATCAGTGGTTCAGGATCATTTAAAACTTGCCAGCAGCAATTGCTAGTTAACGAACTAGGCAAATTGCAATATTCACACAATCAAAATTTAAGAACTTTATTTGATATACAAAAACAGTTGATCCTGTAATTTCTTCAGCTACTGTGCTATTAAAGTGTTTAGGAAATCGGTAACGAAATTACCTTTGATAGCCAGTTCTTTCGCTTTCGCATATTCTGTTGACATTTTCTTGAGTGTTTCCAGCTCCAATTTTGTGCCCTGAAAGGGCAAGGGTCCAAAAAATAAGCCACATTGAAGAAAGAGAAGCAATAATTTCCAGATAAACAGCTATACCAAAAATTCTATAACAATATAACATTCCAAAAGGATAAAAAAAGAAGAATCCAAGCTTTTCTATGGTAAGGGACTCAAAGTTGACATGCTAACTTATGTTCAAAAGTTAAACATGGTTATCAAAATCACAATCTCAGATGTATCTGCAATATTCCAATTATATGAAGTTAAACATGAAGATAAGGTTCATAACATAAGTTCAAACTTACAGTATGGCTGAACAAGGAATTAGAGTTTCAAGACAAAACAGCACCTTAAAGAACTTAAGAACCATGGTTGCAAGGCCTTGTTATAACCACCTGTCTCAACTTTGATGAATCTTTGCCAATCATCCACTACTAAAGGGTACCCCTTGTATCACACAAGCTTTTTATGGTCCTAACTAACAACTTCAGTCCATAATCCCTTCAGCTTTCTTTCTCATCTGTGACACAAATCTGAGCACCTCAATCTACTGGCATCACCTTATTCTTTATTTAAATGCCTATACTATCTTTATTGATTCTCCATTTCATTCCTCAACTGGCTGTTTATGGAATAGAGAAAATTTGGTGAATCCTATTATTATTTTTCATTAGCAGATTATCATAGCCAGAAAGAAGCATCTTGCCACCAAGGTGGTAGCCTAGTGGTACTGGGCGGAATTCCTAACCTCATGGTCCCAAGTTCGAGTCGCTGCGGCATCGATTAAAATGTGGCTTTGGCCACTGCTTAGACATGAGGTATAGAAACGCTTCTTGGACCGCTAGTAGCCAGGGTGGTGCCAGGTGTGACGTATTCATACGTGGGACTCGAGCCAGAGCCCAGAGGGATAGCTGAGCCGGGCCCACGAGTGGGGAGGGCATGAGTAAAATCGGTCGGGGTGCCCAACACACGGCCATTTCTACCCGCATCGAACACTCTCCTGGCGGGGACCCAGTGGGGGCTGCTACGCGGGGGTGGGCTTGTCCCTTCCTCCCCCCTTCCCCTTTTGATTAGCAAAAAAAAAAGAAGCATCTTCAAACTTTTCTTTGCAGACTTTATCATAATCACAGAGGAGTCTCAATTTGGAGAAAATAAACATCTTCAATTTCTACTTGTTCTTGCTTACTAGACTTATAGCAGATCACCATGTGAAAGCACACTCCACAAGTTCGATGGTGTCAAGATCTGGCTTTTTGATCATCAGAAAACCCTACAACTAATCAAGAAATTCCAAGCTATCAACTTGTCCTTTTGAATTCTGAGATCCTAAAACTTGTACCCTCAATTACACTCTAACTTGCTGATTATTCAATACTATGAAAATGCTCTGTCATTGGGCTCATCAAGAATAGTGCCATGGCATGCAGGGGGGGAAGCCAGATTTTGTCAACCAACAATCTGAGCAGCAACCCAAACACCAATAAATCTAAAGCTCCTCACAAACAATCCCTAAACATTACTATCATGGTTTGATCATGCCCATTAAACGCTTAATTGCTTCTCTCCCACTGACTGGAATAAAATTGATATTTTGGCTTGTAATCGTCAAGTTACGGGGCGCAATGATGGGGTTTTTTTCAAGAACAAAACCTCCAAATCTGGAATTCATGGGCTGTTTTAATCAGCTGATATTGGTCATGTTTCAGTGAAAGATGAAATAAGAGAAGAAACTTGTCAAGAACATCTTTTTCAATGATAGGGTTTTTCAAGAATGATGGAATCTTGCACAACAGGTTGATGAAGCTCTGACATAATACTAGGCCTCCATGGGCACAAATATTTTGAAAGTTGACAAACAGTAACCCATGAAGGTATGAAGTCAATCAATATGGCAACAATGAAATCCTTATTACTAAGAAAAGTACAGAATCACAGAGATTTTATGATTATACATATACTAGAGTATGCTAAACATGTAAAGCTATAAATAGTCCAATCAACGTTTTAAATTCTGGAAGATGGAGCTACCCCAGTTTTCCCATGAAATAAGACACGCCGCCGTCCCGCCCCTTCCCAACTCTTGGGACACAGGATGTCCCAAGAGGTACCAATCAGGATGCTAGAACAATGGCGGGACGGTCCTATCCCGACACATGGGATGGTACCCCATCTCGGTGTCCAGCGGAACATCCCGCCGGGACTTGAATCCTTGTTTTTAATTATCTCTCATACTCTTCACAGGGTCCATACCATTCAATTTATATAAGCAATAAAAGATATATAAAGAACATTAGAAAACAAACCTTTGCTGATGGATTACAAAATGGGAAAAAGTTCTGATGATATAAAAGTAAACTAAGAGCAGGTTGAAAGTAAAAGTTACCAAAAATGCTACTTTGTGTAGCATAACATTAATAAATTTTTTTTGGGCATGCTCCAAGTCAATAATGTGTTTTGGCTAACCAATGCTATGAGACTGATTCACCTATATCGACTGTGACATAACTATCCCAGGAAACATCAAGCAACAGCAAGAATCGATTTTAAGTGTATCTAGAAGCCATGTTTCTGAAATTTCAAAAATTTGGATGCTTTATTCTTGTCTGGTACATGGGTCCTCAAAACTCCAAATTACCGTGTCGCAATCTGACAAACGAATACACAGTGACAGCTAGGTTCAAACAACTGACAAACTTTTACACTTCAAATCCATAAATAAAAATACTATATACAGTGTATTAGTATAGTCTTCTAACAATCAATAATGGACAGTTGTTAGCAAGATGGCATGCATCGACCAATCAGCTATTCTGGTCCCATGTTTGAATTCTTCTGGGACCTCATTGGATGATGATCAGATTGTTCTTGTCTATAATTATGCTTCAAATATAGACTCTCACTTAGTATTTTACTGAAGAGTAAAATCACTTACAAGGTCCATCCGCAGATAGTCCTCAATATGAGTATTTGCTAGTAATCTGTCATTGCAAAAGAAAGAAATCAGAAGCTGCCTGCTACTACGAATACAATATTAGAGAAAATCTCAGTGATGTGGGGTGTGCGTGTATTAGAGAGAGAGAAGGAGAAGGAGTTACTTTTCACATGCAATTTGTGCACGCCTGTTCTGTAGCTTTGTGATTTCATCAACTCTCTGAGTTACAGAGCCACCAACTATATCAACAAAACCAAATAAAAACATATTGCCATCTAGCATCCTTTTGACTAGAGCAGGTACAATGCCTATCTTATTTTCTTTTGCATCAACAACCAGAGCTTTTAGCCTCTTTAACTCTCCTATTACAAGAAATAGGAATTCAGGTGAAAGGTAAATAAAAGATGCATGAAATTCTCAATCTAAATAATTCAGTTTTACTGGCAAAAAAATAGGATTCGGATTTATGAAAAATTGCTTATGATCATAAAATGTAAGTAAATCATAAGCATAAGAATGACAAGTAAAGGAATCTATCAAAAGACAATATTTATTTTATTTCCTCAAAAAAAAAAAGTAGACAACGTTTATTTGTCTCTACTCTCAAGTAAAAAAAACTTCTTTGTAAGATAGAATAAATCCAAGAATGACTTATGCCTTTTATCTGCCAACACCAAATACATAGGATAGAAGAAATTTTGCAATATAGCATGATACATTTACATTTGAGAATTACAAGAAACATTAGCAATCTCCATAAGATTTAGTTAGGAACAAAATAACTCATCAGCTTAAAGCAATCAACTCTAATTGTTAATGTAACTGAATTTTTTTTTTGTTTGAAAAAAAATCCAAGTATGAAGCATACCAAGAGACAAATAAATCTTGAAGTGAGGTTTGTATGGTTGAATCTCATAAAGACAGTAAAGGCAGTAAAGTCCACCCAATCTCCGCGACAGAAAACCAGTAGAAATCATATGACCTGCATAAGACAGTAAGTACTCACTAAAATCCCGAACAAAGGAGAATTTACAGTAACCTTAGTGTAAAAAAAGAGAACGAAAGACAAAAAAGGTATACTTCCTTCAAGTCTCCAACCATGATATCAATATAATTTTCTGAAACTCGGCCCTGACTCATGATGTTAGGAAATAGCAAGAGAATAGGAGAAGATTGATAACATACTGATGCAATGGGCATAGAGGGATTGCATAAATAAGGCTGAATTGGAAGTTGGTTTGGCTTCATAGATGTAAGAAAACTTCTTAGCCATCCACACCTTCTTCATATCTGCCAGCGTGGTAAAGTTTCCCTGCCAGTTAAAAGCATGAACCCAATTTCTTTTGATTTTACTGAATCAGAACCATTTAGCTGTAAATTTAGGAGGAAAACTGCAAAAATGAGAACAGACTAGGTGAGGACCTCGGTGAACTCATCTAAAAGTTCGTCAATGTCCAGCTTGAAGGGTGTAAGGTCCATATCAATACACCATCAGAACTGTAATCAAAACCTGCAACCCATTTATTGATTATCTACAAAACCTCCAACTCTTCAATAAATATAAACACATAATGAACAATACTTAGAAATTTGATGTAATTAAGTGTCTACAAACTGAGAAACGTTTAAACTATGAAAATACTATATCGTCATTGCTACTCATTATTCATGAGGCCATTATAGCTTCAAGCAAGAGCTCACAAGTAATTTGTCACATACTTTACCAAAAAAACAAAGAAGACTGACACACATGCCATAAATCAGGGAGGGTAGAACAAATGAAATGAGAAGAGTATTTAAAAGAGAGCAGAAAAGATTTTTCTTGCATAGCTTAAAGATAAATACAAGGATAAATTAAAGATAAAGATAAAGATATCGATAAGTTGGTTGATCGGCCAAAGATCCTTTCCTTCAAGTTATATCGCTCTATTTATACATAATATGTCAAGCAGTATGGTAACCACCCATTTCCAACGTTGACAATTGTCCACGTCCAGACTCCACTTTCTTAGTTTCAACTACCAGGACTACCATCCTCCCACTCACCATGACTTGTTAACTGTCCAGTCCTATATTACCTTCAATAACTACCTTTTTGATCTTGTCCTGTGTCACAATCCCTTTCACTAGGTTAATGTGTAGTGAGCCATTGTTCACCATGCACAATCAAGCCGATCCAACATTATCTTCACTCAACTCTCTAATGGCTACTTGGTCTGATGGTCATCTTACTTGGTTTGTTAAGTGACATTCAAGCCGCTTCTTGGTTAACCAGTTTGTTCCTCAAGCAAGACCGAATGGCATCAATGCTTCAGCCTTCAGATATTTGAATTAGGTACTTCGTTCAAGACTTACCTTGATTTGAAATCCCCTTCATTGTATTCTGTCTCAGAGTGCTGCATGTGTCAGGATATGGTGAAAACAAGAAGAGTAAGGAGAAGGAGAAACAGAGAGAGCAAAGAAGGGTGAGAATGAGGGAGAGAAAGCAGAGAGAAGAGAGAGAGAGAGAGAGAGAGAGAGAGAGAGAGAGAGCAGAGAATTAAGCATGAAGAGAGGGAGTCATACATCTCTCTTTGGTTTGATATTTTCCTTTTGTTTTTCTTTCAAGAAATGGAATGAAACAAAGAGTAGTCAAAAATGGAGGTATTCACATCCAGTGGCTAGTCAAAGATGTTTTCCACGGCCATCCAGTGGCTGGTGAACTAGCAAGATCAAATCCGTGATCTGATCATTAGTAGCCTAGTTTGCCTATATGTGTTTGTGTAGAGGTAATATGAGGGCATCCACATAACACTCCCAATATGGTCGGTCTTGACTGGATGATGGGGGGCCGACAATGATGACTTGAACTATTGGAAATGGTCAACTATCTCTAAACTACTCGCTGTAAAACAATTATGTGATTTGAAGATCCTTGGTCTATACATTCAGTGGTTAGAAAATGGCCAGTGCCGCGAATTGGATATTTTTAGCAACACTTTTAGTAAGGAAATTTTTAAGGAGCAGGTGCACGTTCACGATTGGGGGGAGATTCCTATGTACATGCCTTACCCTAGGTAGAAGATCCTGACTACTAAGTACACCTTCAGTGCCAAGCATCTTACCAGTGGATTAGTAGGGTATTGACTACAAAGAATACATATATCAACTAGAAAATCACCCATAAAATGCATATATAAATGAAAGAATTCAATTCAGGATGTCGAGAAGATAAACAACATGAAGTATGATAAACAACGCAAGCTCCTGAAAAAGAATCTAGGTCAAATCATTCATCTGGAAATGACATCGAAGTGCTATCACGGCATAAAAAATCTTGTTGCAATCATTAATATAATACTTGCATACTTAGAATCATGTTGTTCCCTGGCTCTGATGCCCCACTAGTCTTGTGGCAAGTCCATTTGCATGCTTTCACAATTGAAGTAGCTCAAGAACCGATAATCCCCAAAAAGTTTGGCATATTTTAAGATCACTCTTTTCTAAGTTAATTACAGGATCATGCATGTGTGTAAGGTCTGGATTCCCCTTCCAACTAAATGACAGATACCACCACTCACAGCTGCTAATCTGCAAATTATTATTAAAAAAACAGGCATCTTACGGTCAAAAAGAGAGAATAACCAGCAAAACATCGCCAAATAATCATGAATTAAAACAATGTCATCATGATTTTAAAGAGAAACAAAAAGCTGTGCAACACCCAAAAACGGCGTGGTGACCACTAATTCTATAAATTAACCCTGCTAAAAACCACACGAAACAGACAAAGCTCCTCAATAAACCCCAATAATCACGGTACTTCAGACCAAAATCGAAAATCGAGGATTAACAGAGATAAAGAACAATATTGAACTCAAGAACGGCGATTTAAAGGACGGGATCAGGATGCTTACCTGGAGGACACAAAGGTCAGAGGGCTTGGACTGCTTCTTGATTTCGATCCAAAGGGAGAGATTTATGGGGATGGATGGGATCGCGGTCGGATTTCGTGCGACGCGAGGTGTGGAATCAGAGGAAGAAGAATAGGGCAGCGGGGGAAGGTATCCGCCTCCGCGTGGGGTCGCGTTTTTCGTTATGGAGCCGAGACGGAGAATCGGAAAGCCGACCGGTTCTGGGACTTGGTCGATGTGGGTGCACGTGTCAGCAGATTGGGATATGGCTGGTCCGTCTTGTGTTGAGAGCCAAATTTCGGATCCAGTGATGCATCCGTGACCCGACAGCGGGGGGGCGTGGGTATGATCTGGGTTAGATCTCATCCGTGATGCACGCGGGCTGTTGGATCTGGTTTATTTTAGGGAAGATTTCAGAAAAGGGTTTTGGATCAGTTCGCCTGGCTTACGTGGCATCCAACGATTGGTGTTGTACACAGATGATCCGTGAAGTTTGTCGAGTCCCAATCACCGACATTCTCATCGAATTACTGAGAGCAATGATATGGCAGGTAATGTCTCGCATTGTTCTTCTATTTAATGAATCCCTTTATTATTGCTAGTTTTATTACCGATAAAAATAATTAAGGTTATTGGCTGGATATCTAAAAATTTGGGCATTGCCATTTTCTCAAAAAAAAAAAAAAATTAAAAAATGGCTTCTTTCTTAGATTTGTATGGACTGGAAATATATGGAAAATGATTAATCTTGCTATGTATTAATGCACTCTCATAATCTATCATGATTAGAGGCCAGCTATTGCCCAGATGTTTATGTTTATAATCATGTTTGTAATCTATAACAATAAGAGGTTGAATTTTCACTTGAGAGAAGCATAGAAATTAGAAAGATAACCAGTTATCTGATGTTAGATCTCAATTTTGCCGTCCATATCTCTATTTTCCTTAAAATATATATATATATCTTTCGCCAATAGCATAGCCTACCAAACCTCCTGAACATAAGATGTAAATGATGGATGTAGAGAACTATTGATTTAGTTTTTAATGATATAATTGTTATAAAAAACAATAATGGAACAAAAATCTATTTTATTTTCATTGACGATAATATTATTTCAGAGGGCAGATGATGTATCTAAATCTTTAGCATCGGCCAAACGAGTTGCGTGCGCTCATTTGAGGATTGGTGCATAAACATATCATATTCTGAAAATAAATGATTGTGACACGATTTGGCAAAATACCCTAAAAAGAATGTAGGAATTATACTCTGTTCAAGATACGTAGTGCAAAATGAAAAAAAAAAAAAAAAAAAAAAAAAAAAAAGAAGAAAAGATACCACTAATAAAGAGGCCTAAAATGTTGTATACTTTATCAAAGTTAGTTTATTAAAAGTTCTCTTTCATTGCAGAAGTAAGACCAAATCCTCCTCTGTTTTTTTCCTAAGCCGTGCACTAGGATCCAGTAAAGCAAAAGCTAGGTATGTTATCTGATTCCGAGGGCTTGGGGTGTTTTCCAGGATTAAAATTTCTATCTTGCTCCGACCGGTTCACAGAGCAGAGCAGTTTTTAACCTGGAGGGATGCAGCACCGATCTTTCATACATATATACAGTTGAGAAGGAAAAAACAAAATCACCAGCAATTATGTAAATTATGTAAATCTCCAACACTGTGACATTTATGTCTTCACATGATCACATCTCCAAACTGAAGCCGGATCATGAAAAATGACCACCCAAAAGCACCAAAATGACTAACAGTAAGTCACCAGACCAATGATTGTACATTGGAATTAACTAAACAGAGCAAAAATATCCATAGAGCACCCAACGAATTAAAGGGAAAAATAATTGGAAGCAAGAACACAACCGTTCAGTAATGAACAATACAACGCACTCAACGGTATCATTGTGAGGCAGTGCAATGAAGGCAAGCACTGAAGATATTCAGGACATTTCACTGCCCCAAAAGTACTGAGTTTTAGAACTTTACAGTTGGGATTTAGCAGTTAGATCCCATAACACCTACCCCAGTACAGAGCAATGCAGTTCTTTCTCTATATTGCTTGTACTAATTGCTCGTTGCTCGTTTGCAGAGATAAAGGCGGGGGAAACAGAATCATATGCTCGTCTGCAGGTAGTTAATAGTTGCATCTGCTGTGCTGCTCCCCCACAAAACCTTTATAAAGGTAAGTAGCTGAGCTGTTCTCCCACCTAACCTTCAAAACTGCAGTTAAGCTCCACCTCTTCGGTTAATGGCAAGCGTGAAATATATGAGAATCATCGACCCCATGCTAGACCTGTAAGACAATTTCAGAAATTAAATAACAAAATCCAAATGCCTTTTTTCTCATACATGAATCAAGAAGAGGATGATTATTGGGTGATCATATATTCTTCTTATGTCTTTATGGAGGGGCCTCAGCATTCAAATTATCCAAACTTCAAGATCTATTTGATATCAACACCTCTTCATCAACAAAGCAAACAAAAATCATGCATAGGTGTCAATAGTATATATTACATAAATGTGCGCTTCGGCAATTTGAGTTGCACATCATCTATTCTCTGAAAAGAAGATGGGACCATGGGGTACTAATATTCTCAATGGAGCTCAACCAAGGGGACCACAATGGCGGTAGAATGCTTGCAATTAAATACTAACTAGATGCAGTGCTGCAATTGAGTTCTATTTCTCTTGGATGATGTAATGCACCTTAGCCTGTAATTACTTAGGATTTAGATGAAAAGTAACAACCAAGGGGGCCATCACACCTCAAGGGACCACAAGTAGATGGACCAGCAGAAATGATGCCAGCTACAAATCTACTGAATTCCCTTCAAGCAATAATGCCGATGAAGAGTTTGCAAATGTGATGGTATTTACAAGCATGGTAATGAGACGTTGCAGGTGATGCCATGAGTCACCCTCATCAAGTAATGGGAACACTTTTTAAGGTGCATTTAATGAACACACCTTGATACAATCCCACATATAACAATAGAATGTTTTCCAACTCTTACACCTTTTTCCCTTTTTTATTAATTCATTCTGAAAGCTTGGGGTATTTAGATTGTTTGCCTGGGGTATCCTATCAAGATCAAGATATTTGTAGGTCTGGGAATTAAAATTTGTAAGTCCACACAGGCCATAGGGACTGGAGCAGGGAAGCACTTCTGATGCCTGCTGGGGGTGATCATCACAGCAGGGATAGTCTAAGGGCAGTAAAGTTCACTAACTATTCAACCTGGATTTATTTAGTCCAACTGTTCAATCAAATAATTATACACAAGACACCAGTTCCCAAGCATAAAAAAACCATGGTTAGAAAATTAATTCTAAGCAATAATATGGGTAAAGGATCCATGAGTTGAACAGATGAACTATATCAACAATAGAAACTGGTCCTCCACAATAAACAAAAAGCCCATAGTGAATTGATAAATCTGAATTGACCACACAACCTTGGTGCAATGAGAAAAGCCTTAATAGCACTTACATAGTTGCAAAGAAAAGAAGAATTTTCCTCGGGTGGATGGTCGTTAAGCGATTGAATCTTTTATACCTTCCTTCACCAGAATCTGTGAGAACAGGGCTATTAGCTGCAGATGGTGCAGGTACAAGAGCTCTGTTCGGTACCAAGGGCTGCTTCAACTGCTCCAGCTGAGAAGGCACCACTGCAGAAGTGAAAGGTAATCAAGTTAAAAACTTTGACAGCATTGATACTGTTTGATGGTCACATATGTATATCAGCTTTTGTGTCATATCTAATATGTTAGTTAAGGGCTTTTTGATTTGCAGACTAGAATCAATTGGATGTGAGCTCACCAAGATGAAGTGACCCATCAAATATATGCACTAAGATTTGCAATATGGTTACTTAGAATATTTCAAGCTTAAGTGCATGATATATGAAGAATGTTCAAGCTTAAGGTGGTTTGTCAAGAAAGTCATGTGGTTGAGGGCCTTGACGCATGACAGGTCTTGAATTATGGGGGAAATATACGTGCTGCTGGCACCAAGATCATGTGCATTGGAACAGTGTAACTTACTTAGCAGGAATATGCTATACAATGAAAAAGATACACCACCCACCTTTTCCATGCTAATAGCATGAGTCCAACAATGATAAAAAGATTCAAGAAAAACAATACTTAGAGAAAAATTGAACTTGTACCTTTAACTACGATCTTTTTAGATGCATCATCTGTTTCTTGCTCCTCACCCATTCGTCTCTCCATGCGGCATGAACCCTTACGAGAAAGAGCCTTCTGTAGATCACCCCCAGCAAAACATACCGTTGTTAGACATAAATTCTTTCTTATGGTAACAAAGAGGTTGATGGAATAATATCAAAAAGGAAGCACTCACAGTCATTTTTGGACTTCCAG
Organism: Phoenix dactylifera; assembly: GCF_051530095.1. NCBI lineage: Eukaryota > Viridiplantae > Streptophyta > Magnoliopsida > Arecales > Arecaceae > Phoenix > Phoenix dactylifera. Next base: position 19,096,199 of record NC_143205.1, read on the forward strand.
AGCAGCATTTATCAGGCTGCTGTGTAAGACTTTCAATATCCAAAACTACACTTCCTGCTTTATCCATGGCTATAAACTGGTTCTGTAAAAAATGAATGCCATATTCAAAAGATACCCCCGAAGAGCAAAGTGTTAAGGTACTACTAAAACTGTGCAATGGTAATTAGTAGTAAAGGTTTAGCATCAAACTCCTATCTTTTACAATCACACCCTAAATCAATATTTTGCAAACTCTTTTCACATCTTAGTAAAGTCAAATAGTCTACTTCCACAACCACTAATCTAAACCTTATAATCATTTCTTCCAATTACTCAAACAAATATTCCCATTTGCTCCTCTTAGAATCAATGATCCTGAACCCAGCTTGTTTTATTTCAATCTAGCATGATATTCTCAAATGGATTCCTTAGGAAAAAAAAAAATGATATTCTCAAATGGCAAGCTTCTCCCATTCTGTCTCGTCGTTGCCATCCTAGAACCTCTTTAGATTGTTCCCTCATGTTTTTAGATCCCATTAACCGAATTGTGGCCTTGACAACACAAGACCAAACCATCATAACCAGGGCTAAAAAGGGCAAACCAATGCATGAGGCTCCCACCATTGCAAGTCTAGGGAGGGTTTGTACACAACCTTATCCCTGCTTATAGAGAGGTGGTTTTCATTTTTCGAACCCATGACCATGCACCAAAGCTCATCCTCAGCCAGATGTGATATCCTTAATAGCCGGAAACTTCTACTTAGAGTATCGTACCCACTTCAAAGTCTGTCTAAGAACTCACTCCTGTGTTCATTCCATAAATGTTCTTTTGCTAATTCTTTGAGAGATCCACTTCTCTATATTACACCAGAATCCACTTGATGCTCCTCCACTCTCTACTACTTCAGATAGCTAAGCCTCTATCACTTTCTCCTTACTATTGTTCGCATTTTGTTTCTGTTATTGCAGTCCTTTCTAACTACATCCCTCCTTATCCACGTCAACATCATATTTACAAGAGTCTCATAGCCTATAGTTTGTCATGTTACCATTTAGAACATCAATTGGAGAAATTTACTGGCCATAAAGAAGCCATAAATGAATCAATTGAATCGGGTCCTACTCCTATAAGTACAGGTTTTAGTCTTACCTGCATTAAAACCTCATCCATTTTCAGCTTTGCCAAGTAAAAGTTCCCAGGAGTAGAGTCCACCTCAACTGCCACCAAATATGAACAGTTTGATTAAAAGGCTTTGACATAAAAGAAAGCTTTAAAAAAGAATATATAAGCAGCTCGGCAAGAGGCACAAATATTACTTGTATATCAAAACATCTCATTCATTAAAGTTCCTGTATACCAAAGTATAGATCGAATAATGCAATGACTCATTATATTTCTGGACTGATATTTCTGGGTCCTTCACTAGGAGAAGCCTATCAATCCAAATCAACTAATGGATGAACTAAATGCAGAGAAAAATACATATTATTACCAGTGGAGGGCCTAGCTAATCTAAAATCTATGGGTATTTGGTGTAGCGCACCAATGACATCCATCAATAATTAGGAGAACTCCATGAGATTAAAGTGAATGTTATAAGGCTTTATCCGTTAAACATGATCAAATTAAGCTGGTCCATTGTAGATTATATAACAGCTGGAATTAGAATTTGTGTTGACAAATCCATCCAGCTTTTTGAGATCCAGGAGTGCCTCGAAAGAGGGATAAGGATACGAAACAGATAAGCTCGACATACCTCCAAACGTATTCTCTTTCACAAATATTACAGAATTTCAGAAAAAGTTGGCCGCAATTCCTCCACCATCCAGAATCCCATCCTCGGCTTCAAAGCTCTGTAACCTTTTTTTATTTTTTAAGAGAGACAGAGAGAGAGAGAGAAGAAAAGAAAAGAAAAGGTCATCATTTGGATAAAAAAGATATTAGAAAGAAAATGTTTTATAAAAGGAGACGACAATGAGATAGATGAGGAGATCCAACAAAGCAGCGGGGAAAGTTTTTTTTTAATAGAGAAAAGACGAAAGTGACACGGAATGGAGAAAAAAATTGGATTCTTTCTATCCATTATTGGGAAAAAATGAAAAGAAAATAACAGCACTAGCAGAGAATCATCTAAAACAATCGGAATAAAAAAAAATATTTTTTCCATCAAATTTCTTTTGAGATTTTCTTGTAGAAAATAAATGAGGGGAAAAAAAAGCCTTCTGTTTTATTATAGAATGCAGATTGCTGCAAGAAAATATATGGGGAAAAAAATGACGGAGAGAAAAAGAAAGTACGCATGTTCGCTAACTTGGGGGAAGGGAGAGACCGACGAGAGAGACAGAAAAGGTTGAGCGGCTCCCTTCATTACATCTTGGAAGGATAGCGCGGAGAGAAAGAGAGAGATGATGTCTAATGGCAATCAAAGCTCCCCAGAAATCGAAGTCCCTGCGCTCTTTTATTAAAGAAAAAACGATTTTTTATTTAAAACCCAGCGGATTTCCCAAGGAACCACATTTCTCTTCTTTTCTTAAGAGTCTTAAGATAAAAATCATACTTTTTTTTACCAAAAAGAATCTTAAGCTTCAACTAAGAAAATAGATCTGTTCCATAAAAATCATACCTTTTCTCCTCGAAGAAAAAAGATCGGTTGAAACAATAGAATCGGACCAAAATAGAAGAACGGAAGACGAAGGAAATAGCCGTTGGATACGATTTTTTTTTTTTTTTTTGATCCGCTTCGCGGGCGTAGCTTTCTCGAGATGGGCGACAGTTCCCGGGCTTTGCCTTCACAGGAAGGGAGAGAGAGAGAGAGAGAGAGATTTGGACAGAGCACCGCAGCAGAGAGGTCAGGTGTCTCGCCCTGTCGCTCTCTCTCTTTGTTATAAGGGCCCTCTCTCTCTCTCTAGTCTCTCTCTCCTCTTGACAATTATATGGAGGAATTATGATGAGAATTTGAGAATAGATTGAAGTATTGGATTGACCTGGATTCAACTTAAATTTTGGATTACACGTGTCTTCTGTTTTGGTCGAAAGTCTAAACTTGTTCTCCAACTAAAAATAGGTACAAGGTGAATGAATCAGAATCATATGAGAAATGCCAAAATTAACCCATATTGTCGACTTATGGTGACAGATAATTCAATGAAAGATAGGTTGTTGGTCTTTAGGCAATTTAGATTTAGGTTAGGTTGGCTCAAGCTGTCGTTGTGGACACCCCAACCAATGTATACTTAAAATTTGTGCCTGTGGCTAGGTCTTAATCTTGCACGACTTGGGTCAAGGCAGGTTGGTCCCCTTCAAGGATTCCAGCTCGGAATCAACTAATCCTTTCAATCAATCAACATGTATGAAAGGCAAATCTAATTTGTAGCAATAAAAAATATTCTTGCAATAGCTATACCCACTCTAATATTGATACCAGTATATAACATGAATTTTGGCAATATATCCTTGACTAAAGTGTCTCTAACCTACCGAGCCCATCTCACTTTTTTCAATATTGAGCATTTCTTCCCCCCTCATCCATTTTATGTTTTAACCATAAGATCAAATATTCGAATTCTTCTTTTAACATTTATTTATTTCCATTTATATATTAGTTTTAATAAGAATAAAATAATGTATGTTACTTATGCCATAATCTAGCCGTAACTTATTATCCATATGATTTGCATTCCAATTATAAGTCCAAGTCAATTCAAGTTCGACTGGAGTTAGAAACAATAACAGCACTAGGAGACCCACCTATCCCTGGATTATGAGTTGGTAAATGATTGATTTTTTTTCTGATGTTAATTGAATTTTCCTCATAAACATATTTGGCAAGCAGATATTAAAGAGAGATAAGATGCAAAAATTGATAAAAAGCAGGCAATTTAGAGTTCATGGTGCAAATTCTAGTATATAGAGATCCAACTTTGCAGGTAGGTCCCATATAATTCTCTTTTTTTTAAGTAAATAATCTTTAAGATCCACTTATGTAAGATTCCTCACATATTAAGTCATTTCACGGCATAGGACATTTGGAATTTTATTTTAAAGATATAAATAATCCGGTGCTTCACGTGACCCCCAAAAGGCCACCCTTGCCGGTTGGGTGGGTAACACATGAAAGCAAGGGCGGCCACCCCAAACACTTCGATGAGATTCAGAGCACCGTCGGTGAGAGCAGGTGAGTCATTGCCGGAGGCTTTTGGCCTCCCTGCCAACAATGGCAAATAAAAAGCATTGACCCACTTCCTTCACCCACCTCTGCAATTTCCATCAAAAAAAACTACCTCATGCAATGAACCACTTCTTTGTCTTGAAATCAAAATTTTCTATTTGCCTCGGAGTTTTCTCCCACACCAACCACAATTAGGGCATTAACAAGCCGAGCTAAGTCTGGCTCTAATTCGGTCTCGAGCCAAGCTTAAGCTATTCGTGTGCAATTTACTTAGGTTAAAATGTAAGGTTATTTGAGACTTTCATTTATATAATTTTCAATTTTGATTATATTTTACTATTGTAGTTATAATACATTCTATTCTGCATAATATAATATTTATGTTATGCAATAATTTAAATAATATGTAATAGTAATTCAAGTTGAGTTTGAGCGAGCTAAGTCTAGCTTCGGCTACAAAAACTTGGAAGATAGAAAGAGCCTTAGCTTCTTTACATGCACGGTTTGCGAATTTGAGCTTGGGAAATGTTGATTATAAAACCAGTGGGCCTCATTAGCTCTGGGAATTCAAAGGGCCTACAAGCCTCGCATGGTAGAAGACAGATGGATCATTGAATGCCATCAAATAAGTCAATGGCATCAAATAGGCTCATTTGGAAGTTCCTACTGGCTCACAGATGGGGGTAGCCTGGAATCCAAACTCTCGAGCAAATTACGTGTAAATAAATAGTTTCTGCCGATTCTGAATTATTTGGGTACGGTCATTCAGTTGTTTCAAGCTCATAAGACGACCTTTGACCTTTGCCTCTCCGATCATAGTCATTTGTCCTTTTTATTTTTTTAAGTGGAATACATGTTGGAAGAGAAATAATATTAGCCCACTCGTGCTGATGGAGTTTAAATCCAGCTAGTAACATGCAATGACCGTGTCCATGTTTTCATAAGAGATCCACACCTGTATTAGTTAGTATAATAGTTCACTCTTAAGTAACAATAAATAATAAATAAATAAAAGAAGCAGCAGTAGCAATAGCAGCTAATCACTCAACCTATGAGGCAAGACATGTTGTAATAATGAAATAAGCATTCTTTGCCTATTTTTTCAATAATAATCAATTCTCAAACTATTTTTCAGCTCCTACACAATACACCCTTCTTTTATTATTTTGCATTCTTTTTGATATATTTTAGAATATGGTTTCTAATTTCTAAAACTTTCCTATGCCTCCCCTTACAAAACATGTTTAAATACTTATAGATGCATGCTTCCATATTATATACTATTGTAATTACAAGTAAAAAAATAGTGCATTTACGCATACAAGTTACATAGATAAATACTTATATATGGATAATGCACGTGTTCATGGAATGCGATTATAGTTTTAGTTGCTCGTTAAACTACCACGACACTTCTCCTTTAATCGGGCTCGGACCGGTTATGTATAGAATATAAATGAAGTTGAGTTGAGTTGTGGATGATGTGCATGCTCATGATTTCAACCTGCTAGAAGAGCTACCGACTAATTAAATTGTCCCATCTTCATCAGCTGTACATATTTTCGCCACTACTAAGGCCTTACTTGCTCGATAGCAATTTAAGAACAGCATAAGTTCGCATGCTAATTCGAATTTGATGCAGGTTATATTTGGAGTAGTTTACCCTAAATATATGTGGAGTAGTTTTTGGTTTACCCTAAAACATCTGCAATTGGTTTGGGTTAGGTTAGATGGTTGGACCCTATAAGCCAAACCAAACAATCCAGAAATAAAGCTGGCATTTTCTGATCCGACTGACGCATAAGTCTAAGCACACAAGGGCCCAATCCGGGCCATGGCATTGATTGGGTTCAAGCAAACCCAACTCAAATTACACCTAAATGAATGATCATGTAAGTTGTCCTGTATCTAGTTGCAATTCAAATCCATGGTCTTTGGTCCGGGCCAGCCTCCCAAGTTCCAAGGAAGTTTCAATTGCTGTCTGTGACCGCGAGAGCTCGGATTTGTGGTATCGAGATGGCAAAGCATGAGAACGTGGTTGACGTGAGGATCGGAGTCTTGCCGTGAAGGAAGCAGCATCTCTGCTGGCCTTCACATGTTTGGGGTCCATTCATGCCATTTCACGGTCGTACGGTCAGTCGGCCGATGCACTTCAAACTTCAAAACATGAACTGGTTCTGTCGAATTGCGCCGAGAATTTCAAAATATAGCAGTCCAGATTCCAATTTTATCAGCTTTTAAACCTCACACGTCAAGAGCAGTGGAGTTTTCAGCTTCTGGACAGGGGTTGTATCTAGGGATCCTCGGCTGACTGACTAAACGTCTGTCTTATGTGACGAATCATATAATTTTTTTCTGCTGATCTCTCTGTTCAACTTTTTATTATTCATATTTAGTTACTCAAGATTTACACTCACTTTTATTCATTAAAATAAAAATACTCTTTCCTCTTTCTTGTATTCCAGGTAACAATGAAGCTGTTTGATAATTCGCCAGTCTGGTATCACTTGCTTTCACCATTTTATTGTATAAGTCATTGAGGACTTGTTTGGTTCACGAGAAATTTTTTTTCCCACTATTTTTTTTTAAAAAAATAATTTCTGAAAAAATAATTTTGACATGTTTGATTGATCATTAAAAAATAATACATCTCAGAGTATCTTATATTTAGTTGAGCATCTATTTTCTTAGCAAAATTATATGAAATACCTACTGTTGGTGGAAAAATGGACCACCCCACAAATGTAATTATAGCACCTAAATCCATCAGCAAGCTCGAGCTCATCCTAAGTGATCGGGCTCTTCCGCTCTCGAGCTCATCCTAAGTGATCGAGCTCTTCCGCTCTCGAGCTCATCCTAAGTGATCGGGCTCTTCCGCTCTCGAGCTCATAGACCAGAGAGCCGAGACCAGAGAGCCGAGACCAGAGAGCCGAGACCAGAGAGCCGAGACCAGAAGGCCGAGACCAGAGAGCCGAGACCAGAAGGCCGAGACCAGAGAGCCGAGACCAGAGAGCCGAGACCAGAAGGCCGAGACCAGAGAGCCGAGACCAGAAGGCCGAGACCAGAGAGCCGAGACCAGAAGGCCGAGACCAAAGAGCCGAGACCAGAGAGCCGAGACCAGAAGGCCGAGACCAGAAGGCCGAGCACAGCAGGCCGAGCCCATGCCTTAGCCAAATATCCAATTTCCACCTAACCCTCTAAGGGACCTGACAACTCCACTATAACCTGCCACTATCTCCAAGCCATCAAGGCATAAGATCTTCGCAGGTATTCGGCACGACCTGCCATTAATGCACGAGACTCTCTCAAGTCTCCGATGCACTCAGTCATTTAATGAACACGGCCCAAGACGATCTCCGGATCACTGAACCATCAGAACGTATGGCTCTCCCTGACCGCCGGTTCATTCGGTAATAAATGCACTTACCATCCACGGACCCCAGGCCCACCACAGCCGGCGGTTCAACCACTCCAACAGGTCCGATCGACCGTGACAACTCCCTGATTCCGGTCTGATCCGGTCCCGTTCTCCATTACGCCATTAATGGGCCAAATCGTGCCCAATTATTACAAAACAGGACAAACCTCCTGTCACCTCCCAGGTAACAAAAATCCTCCTATAAAAGGAAACCTGGGGGGAAAAGGGAGAGAGGACCAAAAACAAGAGGAAAAACCCGGAGCTGGAGAGAACCCTCCTAGACCGGGGGAAAAAGGAAGAAAACAGCACAGACACAATTGAACACAATATTCTCTGTCTTCTCCACATACTCTCTTCCCTGCTCTCTCCACATACTGGCCCCCTCTGACTTAGGCATCGGAGGGCCGGCGCCGGGGAGCCCGGCCACCGGCTTTTTTGCAGGACAAGACAGGACTGGACGCACCACCCCTCTTCGGACGCTCCCACGCCCCCGCAGCGGAGGACGCAGCCGGCCGGCGCACCGCCGTCCGCCCCCTATAGCAGCGGAGCTCCTCCTTCCCCGGCTTCGCGGCGGCCCCCGGGTCCAATTTCCAGCAACAGTTGGCGCTAGAGGAAGGGCCCGAGTTCGCTGCCATGAAGCTAAGAAGCAAAGGGGCTTCCAATGCCTCTCAACGTCCTCCACCTAACCCGGAGCGTTCCGTCCGAAACTCATCACCTCCGACCGAGTCAGTTCATCAAGTTCGGCCGGAGCAGTTCGATGCCCTGGTACAACAGGTGCAGGCCCTGGCTACCGCTGTCCAAAGCCTGCAGCCCAGGGGCATCCCAACGGCACCGCCTCCTCCGGCTCCAGTTCAACCGGAGCCTCCCACAAGCGGACTTCACCTTCGAGGTCAGGACTCCCAAGTCCAGGCCTCCCTTTGGAGAGAGCACCCAGCCGGAGGCCACGGAGGCGGGCCACAGCCTTCGGAAGCTGAATCGGTTCCAGGACAACCTGCGCTCAAACGAACCGCTGCAGCGATCCTCCAGAACGATGAACTCGACCGGAAGGTCGAGAGGCTGGAACGTCAAATCCAGGCACTCCACGGGAGGAAGTCAGGACATAACGGCGACTTCGAGTTCAATACGAAGTCCCCCTTCTCCCAGCAAATTGATGACGAACCAGTCCCGCCGCGGTTCAAGATGCCCCAGGTGGAGCCTTACAACGGCAGGGCCGACCCCCTCGACCACCTGGAGAGTTATCGGGTCTTAATGGCCCTACAAGGAGCCTCGGAGGCCATGATGTGCAAAGCCTTTCCAGCAACGCTCCGAGGACCGGCCCGGCTTTGGTTCACCGGGCTGAGCAGCTCGGCAGGCAGTTTGCCAGTAATTTTGCCGCTAGCCAGCCCCAGCGGCGGACGTCGGACTCCCTCCTTGACATCAAACAAAAGGAGGGAGAGTCCTTCAAGGAGTACTTGGATCGGTTTACTGCCGCAACATTGGAAGTCCGGGAGCTGGACCAGTCAATCGCCATGTCAGCACTAAAGACTGGAGCCCGGTCTTACAGGTTCCTCTTCTCTATCGAGAAGAACTTCCCTGCGGACCTCACCGAAATGTTGGCTCGAGCTCGCAAGTACGCCAAGGCTGAGGAAGCCATGGCCTCTCGGCGGGAGGAAGCCGAACAACCTGCCAAGATGCAGAAGAAGCACCAGGAGCACTCCCAACTAGAGGTGATCAAAACTCGGGTCGGGCCGGGCTCCACAGCAGAAATTAGGCCCGATGGCTATGCCCAGACCCGGCCCGGCCCGACCGTCGGGCTTAAATTTTTGTCCAGGCCCGACCCGACCTTATAAATCTGGTCCCAGGCCCGACCCGACAGGCCCGACCCGACAGGCCCGACCTGACCTCCCTCCCTCTCTCCCGCTCCCACCCCCCCCACCCTCTCCCTCTCCGAGTTCCGACTCGGAACTTCCGAGCTCTCCCGCTCCCCCCCCCCACCTCTCCCTCTCCGAGTCGGGCTCTCGGCGAAGGAAGGGGGGGCGGCTCTCGGCGAGGGAAGGGGGGGCGGCGGCTCTCGGCGAAGGAAGGGGGGGCGCCGGCTCTCGGCGAAGGGAAGGGGGGGCGGCGGCTCTCGGCGAAGGAAGGGGGGGCGCCGGCTCTCCGCGAAGGAAGGGGGGCGGCGGCTCTCAGCGAAGGGAAGGGGGGGCGGCGGCTCTCGGCGAAGGGAAGGGGGGGCGGCGGCTCTCGGCGAAGGAAGGGGGGGCGCCGGCTCTCAGCCAGGGAAGGGGGGGCGGCGGCTCTCAGCGACGGGAAGGGGGGGCGGCGGCTCTCAGCGAAGGGAAGGGGGGGCGGCGGCTCTCGGCGAAGGAAGGGTGGCGGCGGCTCTTAGCGAAGGGAAGGGGGGGCGGCGGCTCTCAGCGAAGGAAGGGGGGGCGCCGGCTCTCAGCGAAGGAAGGGGGGCGGCGGCGGCTCTCAGCGACGGAAAGGGGGGGGGTTTGGGGGAGGGGGGGGTTGGGTGGGGGGGTTGGTCGCGGCGGCTCTCAGCAAGGGGAGGGGAGGGTTTAGGATTTAGTTTTAGTTTTAGGGTTTATTTTTTTTAAAAAAATATTATCAGTATTTTATAGTCGGGCCGGGCCGAATCGGGCTTTTTTTTTAAGTGTCCAGGCCCGGCCCGATTTTTTTGGTCGGGCCGCTTTTCCTGCCCAGGCCCGACCAACGGGCCCTTTTTCAATGCCCAAGCCCGAAAAATTTCGGGCCGGGCCGGGCGGGCTGGGCGGGCCAGAAGGCCCGTGATCACCTCTACTCCCAACCAAGTAGCAGATTCCCCTGGCATGAGAAAGAGCCTCCTTGGCCCAAGAGCCTAGCTCGCCCGGGGTCTCCCCTCCAAAAATTTCAGACGTACACTCCTCTCACATCCACCCGAGCAGAAATCCTCATGGAGATTGAGGGTCGGGGCTACCTCCGACCTCCATTGAGAATGCGTCCGACAGAGTCGCGGAAGCACTCGAAAAAGTACTGCTGCTTCCACCGAGATCGCGGCCATGATACGGAGGATTGCTACGAGCTTCGTGATGAGATCGAGGCACTTGTCCGCCGAGGTCGGTTGAGTTATTTTGTCCGTGATCATGCCTACAGGAGAGAGCCCGAGGAACAAAATCCAGTGCCGCATAAGGAGCAGAATGACAACTGACCTCTCACGGGCATCATCAATACCATCAGAGGGCGGGCAACTAGAGGCACCAGAAGCTCCGAGCTCGGAAAAAAGAGCTTCCTCAAAGCATCCGTGCACTGTGAAAGTCACATCTCCTTTTCTGATGAAGACCAAAAGGGTGTTGAGCCCTCTTTATGACGACGCTGTAGCTATTTCCCTCATCATTGCAAGGCTTTAAAAAAAGGATTTTAGTACATAATGAAAGCTCGGCTGATGCCTTATTTTGTATGCCTTCCAAAGGATGAGCGCTCCTCTGGCTAGATTCATAGGAGATTCTACCCCAAGAAAGTACTATGAAGCTAAATCCTTTCATGGTCCAGAAGGCTGCCGAGCTCAGAAGGCTGCCAAGCTCCGAAGCCCGAGCTCAGAAGCCCGAATGCAGAACACCTCCCCCAGAAAATCGAGCCAAAGAAAGCTAGTGCCAAGCTAAGTCCTAAGGGACTTCGAAGCTCGGAAGCCATCAAAATACCTCCAAAAGGTACAGGACGCCACTTTGGCTTCAAATAATTTCAATATTTTATCTATTTCCAGGTCGGAGAATCCAAAAAACGACCAAACGTCGCCCCGAATAGGGCGCACGATCGCTAAACGGACGAAGTCCGTCTCCTGTATGCATCTCCAATGATGCTCTGGCTAAGCTCGGGACGCCGATTCGACGACACTTCGACGACATCCAACGCCATTCGACGCCATTCGACGCCATTCGACGACACTTCGACGACATCCAACGCCATCCGACGCCACTTCGACGCCATTCGACGCCATTCAACGCCATTCGACGACACTTCGACGCCATTCGACGCCATTCGACGACACTTCGACGCCATTCGACGACACTTCGACGCCATTCGACGCCTTTCAACGCCATTCGATGCCTTTCAACGCCATTCGACGCCTCCTACGACAACACGCCCCGATCTGAGTGGGGGCACCCTGCTGAGTCGACCACAACCCAAAGAAGGCCGCTGAGTCGACCTGAAGCACTTAACTCCAACTGCATGAGAGGTACCCATTTACTTAATGTTTCTACATTAATGTCTCTACATTGTCTATCCTATTCTTGGATTTCTCTGCCGACGTCCCCAAAGAACGGAGTCCGAGCAGAGAAGCGTCTTCAGTCGCCTCGGCGTAAGGACGCACACGGTACAAGGTACCCATTCATTTAATGTCTTTACATTCTCATTTATCTTTACTTGGATTCTTCTCTGCCGACGTCCCCAAAGAACGGACTCCGAGCAGAAAAAGCGTCTTCAGTCGCCTTGGTGTAAGAACGCTCACAGCACCAGGACGATCGATGACTGAACTACTTCCTTTGCCCGAGCCAAAAAGCAGCTCGGACTCGGAAGTCGGGGGTAGTGTTGGTGGAAAAATGGACCACCCCACAAATGTAATTATAGCACCTAAATCCATCAGCAAGCTCGAGCTCATCCTAAGTGATCGGGCTCTTCCGCTTTCGAGCTCATCCTAAGTGATCGGGCTCTTCCGCTCTCGAGCTCATCCTAAGTGATCGAGCTCTTCCGCTCTCGAGCTCATCCTAAGTGATCGGGCTCTTCCGCTCTCGAGCTCATCCTAAGTGATCGGGCTCTTCCGCTCTCGAGCTCATCCTAAGTGATCGGGCTCTTCCGCTCTCGAGCTCATAGACCAGAGAGCCGAGACCAGAGAGCCGAGACCAGAGAGCCGAGACCAGAAGGCCGAGACCAGAGAGCCGAGACCAGAGAGCCGAGACCAGAAGGCCGAGACCAGAGAGCCGAGACCAGAAGGCCGAGACCAGAAGGCCGAGCACAGCAGGCCGAGCACATGCCTTAGCCAAATATCCAATTTCCACCTAACCCTCTAAGGGACCTGACAACTCCACTATAACCTGCCACTATCTCCAAGCCATCAAGGCATAAGATCTTCGCAGGTATTCGGCACGACCTGCCATTAATGCACGAGATTCTCTCAAGTCTCCGATGCACTCAGTCATTTAATGAACACGGCCCAAGACGATCTCCGGATCACTGAACCATCAGAACGTATGGCTCTCCCTGACCGCCGGTTCATTCGGTAATAAATGCACTTACCATCCACGGACCCCAGGCCCACCACAGCCGGCGGTTCAACCACTCCAACAGGTCCGATCGACCGTGACAACTCCCTGATTCCGGTCTGATCCGGTCCCGTTCTCCATTACGCCATTAATGGGCCAAATCGTGCCCAATTATTACAAAACAGGACAAACCTCCTGTCACCTCCCAGGTAACAAAAATCCTCCTATAAAAGGAAACCTGGGGGGAAAAGGGAGAGAGGACCAAAAACAAGAGGAAAAACCCGGAGCTGGAGAGAACCCTCCTAGACCGGGGGAAAAAGGAAGAAAACAGCACAGACACAATTGAACACAATATTCTCTGTCTTCTCCACATACTCTCTTCCCTGCTCTCTCCACATACTGGCCCCCTCTGACTTAGGCATCGGAGGGCCGGCGCCGGGGAGCCCGGCCACCGGCTTTTTTGCAGGACAGGACAGAACTGGACGCACCACCCCTCTTCGGACGCTCCCACGCCCCCGCAGCGGAGGACGCAGCCGGCCGGCGCACCGCCGTCCGCCCCCTATAGCAGCGGAGCTCCTCCTTCCCCGGCTTCGCGGCGGCCCCCGGGTCCAATTTCCAGCAACACCTACGATACTCTTAATAAAGAAAAAAATCTTGCTCATGAATTTTCATAGCTCATGGGTACTTTGAAAAATAAAAACCTCAATTTCCAACCGTAAAAAAATAGTTTTTCACATCTCTATAAATTTTTATTATTTATAAAATATAAAAAATATTTTTTTATAAAAATACTATTTTTCTATCTTCCTCGTTTAAAAGGTTCAATCAAATAACAGATATTTATTTATTTTTTTATTGACTATACCTTTTTTTTTTCTTTTTTGTCCCGCGAACCAAACGAGTCGTAGGATTAATGGTTGCAGTCGTTTTAAGACACGGTGGTTTTCTTGGGCATTTCGTCAAACACCCTCTGCTCTCTGGTTCCTTGCAGAGTGGTATACCTCTAGGCAATGGTGTACGTCCCCATGACATCAAAGATTGACCAGGATTCCAGAGGCAGCAACAGGCATGGGCGAGACTGTAGAGGAAACACAGCGAAAAGGAGAGTGATGGGATCAACGAGCGAGAATATAGTAGAAAGAGAAACGGAAGTGACCGGATTTGATTCCAAGGATGGAGAGAAGATAGCACAACCTGATAGAAAAAGGGAAGAGAATAAGGAAGTGAAAGCGGCTAGGTTTCGATTGGACGATTTAGTGAATGCTGAAGCGAAATCTAATGGAAGAAGGGAGGAATGAAGAGGGAGAGTTAGAGAATGGCAGAAACGAGAGGTGCCGCCTGGGTTCTTCCGTTAGTGTGAAGGGTCTTGTGACGAGTCGAAAATCTCGGTGGGTACTGGATTCTCCCATGCAAATAACGCTTAGGCGAGGAGCCGAAACCCTGCATCCTCTCTGGAGAAATACTATTTCCTACAGGGAAAAAATTACTTCCATAAAATAACACAATATTTTTTTATAATACATAACAAACAAAGCATTTAATATAAATTAACTATCATTATTATAATATAAGATAAATAAATAATTTAATTATTTTTATTAAAATATTATTTTATTAAAAAACAATTAATTCATACTGTTGTAATATTATACCAATTATTACTTAAAGTTTTACTTTGAATTACTAAAGAAAAAAAAATAAAAAAATAAAAACTATGAATTATTAAATAGAATTAACTAAAAATATAATAGATAAATAATAAAACGAAATAAAATAAATAGATAAATAAAATATAAAACAAAAATATAAATAAAAATGATATAACATATGTTGAATAAATAACATAAGTTGAAGAAATCTAAACTACGCCCTCGAAAAAAATAAAGATATATTAAACCTTTCTCTAAAGCTGCTTTTGTACTATAGAAGTGATAGGCTATTCCATCGGATAAATCTCTTTTTCGTATCTAGCTTGTCAAATAAGTGAAAAGAATAAATGAATGCATCAAATTTTATTACAGTGAGAAACTTGCACCCCACTTTTTTTGCATGTTTAGAGAGGGGATAAAATTTTCCTATTATATGGGATAATAATAGTCCATCCCTTCTCTCCCTTACCTCTTGCAATGGTCGAAGTAATGCCATTCTGAGATGCTTTGGAGGTATTTGGTAGGATAACCCCCTATTTCTAAGATAAATCTCCAATTATCTCATCTATACCAAACACTTTCTAAATTTATATTTTTGATTCAAGGGGTAGAATGGAGGTTTGTATTAATGATCATGAATCATAGAAATATTTGTGCAAATAAGTATAATGCATATAATCTCTAAAACTATCAAAATAATACATTTAACAATAATAACTACAAGTATACAACAGAGAAAGAACTGTATTTTTGTAGTTTCTATGATGTAATTGTTGCTTATCAGCAAAAACGAATCAGTTTAGATAATCCTTTGTAGCTCCAATGAAGAACAGATCAAAGTATTATTGGCTTAACAGAAGTTCTGTCGAACTTCAATATGAATTTTTGGGTACTTATCAGAAGTAGTAACTCACTATCTCGAACCGCTTATGAACCAAATCATACTACTAGGGTGGAGCGTGGCCCATTAACTAGTGTTGCATTTAGATTAGAGTTGGGTTGAGTGGTTTAATAACTAATATGTGGTGCCTCAGTTGGCCCTAGTCTAGTCTAATCTACCTAAATTGCATCATTATTGGTGCAAAAAGGTGGTTTAACATAAAGCTTAAGATTGAGTAGGTGAACCTGAAAAATCAAATCATTCCGCTTAATCCAAAACAAAAAAGCACCAAATCTAGCCATAAGAACCATCCATCCAACTCAATCGAGTCATTTATGCTCGTAGCTGGGTCACACCCTTCTGTCGTCATCCATCATGCCCTCGTTGGTGGGGTCCCACAATACATCACCAGGCTGCCATAACTACTCTGACGTCGTCGGACACGATGGTCGAGATTTGCCTCCAAGTAATGCTACAGCCCCAAATGGGTCAATAGACTAGATAATGTTTATGGCACGACGACCCATGCATTTGCCACGTGTCCACTACTGTGAAGAAATCGTTTTTGTAACATGTTTGGGCCTCGCAGCATTTCTTGTTTGCGGCCACATGCACCGGGAGACGCCGCTACGTCGCCATCCGGACCAAATGGCGAGCCCGACGGCGCCAAAACGACCGATATAGCTGGCGTTCTCCGGAGGGGCCCATAGCGGTGGGCCCCTACATTTCGGACCCCCCAAAAGCGTTGTTTTTTTTTGTTTTTGTTTTTTTTTTTTTTGCTAAAAACGGAAGAACCATACAATATGTGTACAGATACAACCAAAAAAATCAAAAAGCAGTGCATCTTAAAATGCACTTGGTAATTCTGCCTCGTCCACCCAAAGATGTATCCCCGAACGGTGAGCTACAAAAAAAGTCACCCAATCAATAGCAGTGTTGGCCTCTCGAAAAACATGCCTCGCTTGAATAGCCAGCCTATTAGCACAGCCCAGTTCAGGCCACTCTCAGCTTTGCCTCGGGTATCGAGGTATTGAACAACTGGAAGTCTCTAGCAGCAACCATCTTGGAGTTTAGGCCTCTGACCCGAAAGCCGGTACCTCCTCTTACATCGCTCTGTAGAATATAATTATCGAAATTGATCTTCGAGTTTACTTCTAGATGAAAAATATCGTACCGAACTCTCTACGAGCAGACGTAGTCTCTCTTAAACGCACCAAATTTCCCACCCTGACCGAAATTCTAAGCCACAAAACTGGTTTTAAGTGGAACCCGCATGCACCCTGGAAGATGCGACGTGTGAAAAGCTCTCCGGCGTCACTTGGCTTGCTCTTACCAAAAGGACCGTCCTCTATGGTCCCACATGAGGTCTCACTGCGCTTGACACGTATCAGAAGAACCATCCCCCTGGTTGTTTTCTAGACCAGAAAGCAGCTAAGATGTCTAAAACTCCACTTCTTTGACGAGAGAGCTGTCACCTCTCTCTCCCTCCGTCCTTTGATCCCTGCACTGCCTCTCTCCGGTAGGCATGAAGATGAAATGTCCGAGGATATATTTGTCTGAAGAGCTCTTAAGGCTTTTCATACGATCAGGTTTGTCCTTCTGAGATTACATCTGGTTCATTCTTCTTCTTGTTCTGAAATTTCTAGTTGTTATGGCTGCTGCTCTTTTTGACCGTTGGGAGGCATTGGTTCTCTCTCGACCATGGAGATCTGAGGACCCCATCGGATCCCATGCCATCGAGAGAGAAAAGGTCGAGAGAAGGACGGCAATAAAGAAATGGGCTTTCGTACCCGAGGTGGGAGTACTAAAAAAATGTTTTTTCTTTTTAATAGCCAGCAGGATGGGGCAGCCATAGGAAGCGTCTCTGAGCCCAGTTCACGTGAAGCCATTCCAATGCCCACAGATCGACGGATTCGCTCGACCGAGCTCACTCGGTCGTTCTCGTAGCCTTCTGAAGCTCTAATCTCGTTGAAAGACTTTGAGTCTTTCCCTTTCCGGGCGGAGCGAGGAAAAACCATCCCTTTCTCTGATCCATGACGGCTTTCAATCCGTTGGAGAGTAACCTCTTGCCGCATTGAATACCATTTACTTGTTTCTTTACTCTTTTGCTGGTACTGGCATCCATGGAGTCGGAGCCCATTTCTCCAAGGTGTTTGCTTCTCTTTCTCCTCTTGCTTTGTTTCTCTTTTGCTCGCATTTACTCCATTAGAGCTAAATCTAGCGACGCGGAGGCCCTTTTGGCTTTGAAGGCCTCCATTGATCCTTTGGACGCCATCCCGTGGCGACGGGAGGCCTCGCCGGAGTTCTGCAACGGGTGGTATGGAGTAAAGGAGTGTGCTTCCAATGGGAGGGTCACCAAGCTCGTGCTCGAGTTCCTCAACCTCACCGGAACCCTAACGCCGGAGATCCTCTTCCCCCTCGACCAGCTCCGTGTCCTCAGCCTCAAATCCAACTCCCTCTCCGGCGCCATCCCCGACCTCGCCGCTCTCGTCAACCTCAAGTCCCTCTACCTCAACGACAACCGCTTCTCCGGCCGGATCCCGGCCAACCTCGCCGTCCTCCACCGCCTCAAGGTCGTCGTTTTGTCCAACAACCTCCTGTCCGGTCCCATTCCGGTGGCCCTAGCCGGAATCCCCCGGCTCTATACCCTCTTTCTCCAACACAACCACCTCACAGGGGAGATCCCGGCTTTCGACCAGCCGAGCCTCCGCTACCTGAACGTCTCAAATAACAACCTCTCCGGCGAAATTCCAGCCACCAAAGCCCTCTTCCAGTTCAATCTCTCCTCGTTCCAGCACAACCCCAACCTCTGCGGCTCCCAAATCAAACTCCCCTGTTCTCAAAAACTGACATTTCCGCCCTCCAACAGTCCAAAATCCTCCATTTCTTCTACCATCAATGCCTTTCCTCCTATTATCGCTTCCAATAACAAAAAAAGCGGCATCAAAAGACTCATTGGCATCATCGCCGGCTCCATTGCTGGAGTTCTGGTCCTATCTACGTGCTTAGCATTAGTCGTATGCTTGGTGTTCAGAAGAAAACGGCAAATAGTAGCAGGGGGAAGTAGAACTCGGGGAGTCGGAGTAGATAAGTCCATAGAAGAAGGCTGCGGCGGCGGAGGAAGAGAAGTGGAAGGTGGCGGCGGCGGCGGCGGAGGAGGAGGACCGAAGGGGGGGTTCTCGTGGGAGGGGGAGGGGCTCGGAAAGCTGGTGTTTTGCGGCGGGGTGGGGGAGATGTATAGCTTGGAGGACCTCCTGAAGGCGTCGGCGGAGACGCTGGGGAGGGGGACGGTGGGGAGCACGTACAAGGCGGTGATGGAGTCCGGCTTCATTGTGACGGTGAAGCGGCTCAAGGAGACCCAGCCTGGAGTGGAGGAGTTCCGGCGACGGATGGAGGAGCTCGGCCGCCTCCGCCATCCCAATCTTGTGCCTCTCCGGGCATACTTACAGGCCAAGGAGGAGCGCCTCCTTGTCTACGATTACTTCCCCAATGGCAGCCTCTTCTCCCTCGTCCATGGTATGCCTTCTCTCTCTCTCTCTATCTCTTCTTTTTTTCTTTTACGTATAAGCCCCTGAAAAATTCTTCTTCTCTGACCGACTCCCTCTTTTTTATATTGAATACGGGCCAAGACTATACTCACCATTCCCCATCCAACTTGGCTGGAGGCTAGTGGTGACATTGGTTCATTCATTTGCTGCTATGAATCATAGCTCCATGTGATGGGGAATGGAGTAGTGTGGCGAAATACATTTCATTTATCAGTCCCTGCATCAACAACTCCGTCCTTAAATTCTAACTTCCTGCTTAATTCATGGCGGCATTCACGTTAGTTAACGCAACTAATTCCTTTAAAACGTGTATCGTAAATTTAGCGTCAGGGAATTGTTATGTAAGCGCTCTATAAAATATGAAAAAAATGTTGGAGTACTAAACAATGCGACAAACTTTTATGTTTATAAATATAGAATTGTGCAAGGGGTTGTTTTAAAAAAGTCCGCTCTTTCCCTCCGCCCAGCGAGTGGCGTGGCGAGAGAAGGCCCCCGTCTTTCGTTGGGCGGTTCCCCTGTACTTCCTTGTCTCATCCTCTTGGCTGATGTGACTCCATATGAGTGCCATCCCTAACGTACGGTCATGATCAGCGAGACTGTTCAACTGTTCGAGTATCCCTGCATCCCTAGCTCTCCGTTCGTGCCCACAGATCAAATACAACCGAAACGAATCACGAGTAAAATCCCAAGTCCACAAAGTCACAAAAGTGCTTTTGGGTCAAAAGATACTGCTGCCTGTGTCCGGTTATCTGGCCGAGTTAATATCATTCAAAAGGCGTCAAAGAAGGTGGCATTAGATTAGTACTACTTATTTGGCCATGACCCATCTCAACTTTGTTGTTTGAAATAACCCCTCGTCCACTGTCGTTTCTCGTGAACCTTTCAGTGTGGAAGGCCCATGCCTGGACTTTGTCGCTAGTTCACGCATTAGACTTCTCAGAGCGCGTCTTGTCCCTTGCCGCATAACCTTATTTGGCTGCTTCCTCTTTGTTGGTTTGCGCCACTCGCTCTGGTTCGGTCTTCCTCCTGTGACTCTGCTTCCTGCTTCGTTTGGACCTCTGTCGGTCCCGTGAGGACGGCCCACTTCTCATTGCCCACGTCCAAACGAGGTGATGACCTACATGTGAAGCAACATGCTTGAGAAGTCTAGTTTATGGAATGTTTGCAAAAAAAAACTAGTTTATGGAGCCCAAATTATTATATAGGCTTGTGATTGCGCATGTAACAAAGTATGAATTGCTGTGATTCCATATCTGATTTATTTGTTGTTGGTTATAATTCGATAAGTATATGCTGGTTTCAGCTGATATATGACTATTATCTCTCTCCATGAAGAAAAGGCAAGAATGTATCAAATGTAGACACACTTTCAGAATGGGATTTTGTAAGTGTATGCCTGAGGGGGGGGGGGACAAATTTTCTTCCTTCTTTTGCCCTCCCTTTCTTTCTTTTTTTTTTCTCCAGATGCTAAGATGCTAATTGATTGAGTTGATGTTAGTCTTATGTCTTGGTGGTATCTAAGACTTTGTTCCATCGAATCCTCGCTATATAAAACCTCACTTTGATCCAGTTGTCACTGATAAGTATCCAAACTTCTGAGTCAAAAAAAAAAATGGAGTGAAACATGGAGTTCAGACATTTATCAAGAGAGATCACATGATATTGCAAAACTTGGCCCTGCCATTGCTCTCAAGTCTATGATTTTATATGTAATTTACGTGATATGCATGCATTTCTCTAAACAATAACTTTATTGTCTATTTATTCATGATATTATTTTTCTATGATAGAAGGAATGGGAAAGTTAATTTGATGTGTGGCTGTGATTTGATCTGAGCAGGATCCCGGCCCTCCGGCAGCGGTAAGCCCCTGCACTGGACATCGTGCCTGAAGATCGCCGAGGATGTCGCCGCCGGCCTCCTCTACCTCCACCAATCATCGCCGCCCGTCGTCCATGGCAACCTCAAGTCCTCCAACGTCCTGCTTGGTGCCGACTTCGAGTCCTGCCTCACCGACTACGGCCTCGTCCCCTTCCTCCTCCCCTCCACCGACGACGACTACCACCTCCCCGCCTCCTCCTCCCTCTTCTACCGTGCCCCCGAAACCCGCCACCCCCGCTTCCGCTCCTTCACCCCCCACTCCGACGTCTACAGCTTCGGCGTCCTCCTCCTCGAGCTCCTCACCGGCAAAACCCCCTTCCAAGACCTTGTCGAGGAGCACGGCGCTGACATCCCCCGGTGGGTACGCTCTGTGCGCGACGAGGAGAAGGAGTCCGGGGAGGACCCGGTGTCGTCCGGGAACGAGGCGTCGGAGGACAAGCTGGCGGCACTGCTCAACGTCGCAATGGCATGCGCGGCGGTGGACGCAGAGCGGCGGCCGGCGACCAAGGAGGTGCTGAAGATGATCCGGGACGCGCGGTCGGAGGTGATCTTGTCGTCCAACAGCAGCGACCACTCCCCCGGGCGGTGGTCGGATACGGTGCAGGGTTTGCCACGGGAGCGTGGGCCCGAGCATTTGAATTTTGGAGAGCGGGATTGATCGAGTTTTAAAATGATTCTTCTCTTCAACGGCCAAGTTGTAGAATCCCTGGAGTTGCGGTGTAAATCTTGAGATTTTAGAGATTATTCGAGAATGGATTCTTCCTCCCATTTTTATTTTTCCTACCGGAAATCTGGACCCCCCCCCCCCCCCCCCCCCCCCTCTTTTGTTCTTTTCGCTTTCTCTGTGATACTTTCTATGCCTGGATTGATGACTTAACTATTAGTACTTACAAAGGACTCTCAAGGGTGTATGAAATCCCTCCATCTGATACATGGGCCCTCACAACATTTGAAGGGGACTACTGTTGAATCGTGATCCACTGGGGGAACGTGATGGCCCATAATCCTGTTCTTGCAAGGGACAGCCATGTTTGCCGGATAAGGAAATCTACATGCATGTAGTATCTGAAAAAAAGGTGAGGATCATGGACTGATGCTCCAGTATAAGGAACATCGTTGCTGCCGACCAAAAGACAATGAGGCCATGTTGCTCGGAAAGAAGACAATGTGAAGCCGAGCATGAAAACAATAGCAAGGAGGCTGATCATTTCTTAATGAGCAACAAGGGATACATCTATATGGCTTGGAAAAAAAGATGACCATATCAAAATTTGCAGTGCATCGAGAGTGAACGATTGATGAGGATGCAGAAGTTTGCTGCAATAAAGATATCCATGCCCAATCATGCACTATAATAGTGAGAATTACACTAATATAGAGGAAGATTATTGCTGAATGAGTGAAGATGTGTCCCGGAGAACAGGATGAAACGACTAGGATCGCTCCATATCGATGGTGGGAAATGCATCCAAAAGGAACAGAACTTCACTGCTTCAGATTAGCCAGTCTGTTAGTGTTTGCTTAATTCCATGTGAATATGACAAGCAAACGAAGTTGAGAAGTTTTAATATAAACAATCGGGCAGGCCGAGCTGGCTGAACAAAGCAAGTTGGCATTGAACAAAATATTGTGATGCACCGAAAGGAAGAGAAGATTCAAGGAGCCTGGGAGACACGAGCACGAGCTGCAGCTCTTTCTAAAGCCTTTAAGCGGTTGGCTTCCATGCGGGCCCTTTGCTCTTCAGTAATCTGAATCTTGCTAGGCACTGTCACAGTATTTACTGCTGCTTGATTCGGTGGCTCTTCTAGAGATCTAAGCTCTGGGTCTACTTCAGAAGCAGCTATGCCCTGCGAACCTTGAGAAGGTTCCTGTTGCGAGGGGTGATGTGGTTCCTGCAGTTGCAAATGGCAATTTCAAAAGCAGAGCTGTCATGTTCTGGATGATGTGTATAAAGAGATTGCAATTGCCATGCAAGTTGAAATCTACAAATTATGTTTCTCAGTGTCAAGCATATTTCTCATAGTCAAGCATATATAAATACAATAAATTGAGAAAATGCATACATAAATAAATCTCCATTTGGATTCAGCAGATATCAAATGTTAAATCAGTAAAAGTCTTGTAGAAATATAGTTTTCTATTCGAGGAAGTCAAAATCTCCTAATATGAAAATGAAATTTCTGACAAAAAAAATAAAAATCGAAAAATGAGACCATGTGTTCAAGTCCACTGAGATATTAGTTGCTCCAGTTAAGTAGTTATCTAGACAGGTTTAATGCATTTTGGGCTACTAGTTGGGTCAAAAGTTGAACGTACTAGAACTTTCAAGAGCACCATTTGATCAACAATCTAGTATTTGCAAATTTCGGAGTTGCTTTACAAAGCAACCATCAGTAAATAACTCAAAGGAAAGAATAGCGACATTGATTATGGACATGACTGCCCAGATATAGTGTAGGTCTTGTTATGAATATCAAACAGCTAAACAACTTACCTCAGCAGCCTTCTCATAAATCTCATTAAACATATCCTCTTGCATATCATCAGCATCATGATTCTCCAATGGTGGATCTATAGTATCGGCAATTTGGTCCTCCATGGCAGTGTTTTCTGTGGCAATAAATTGTTTGTAGAAGTTAGATTCATGAACGTTTCCATTATCTGCTGTTTATAACTTCTGTCAGACATTAAAAGACAAGCATTAAGAACATGACAGTAATGTCATAATCTGGTGGTTGCAAATAATATGCAATTTAACCTTGTTTGAAGTCTAACCTCTGAATAATTTCAAGACAACAGCTGTTTACACATCAATAGACACATATAATCCGGGTAAATATATATCTTATGCAATTTGACATTGAAATGGGCACAACATGCTGCTCAAGTGGTGATGTTGCCATCAACAATGGCCAAAATTTCCTCTTCTTGATGATAACACAGTATATGATCTGACTAATAACAGCATAGGGAATAGCTGTACATCAGTGGCACGTCCGAAATGCAAATTTTGCAATAACATAGTAATATAAACAAAGGTGCTCAGTGAGAAATGAATACAGTATAACTTCAAATGGAGAATTCATACTTGGATAAGGTTACATGGTACATACCTACTTCGCACTCCAAAGGAACTTGTTCAACTGGTGGTTCGTGCAGCTTTGTGGGGTCTCCTCCTTTGGCAACTCTCTCTCTCAATTCTGCAATGCATCTCTTGATAAAAAAAGAAAATGAAAAAATGGTATAAGTAAGAGAAAATCATGCAATACTACTATTTAGCAGGTGAGGGGCACATGTCACAGCCTCCCAGATTTTGCCCTATAATAGCAGAGATGGTACATGAATAGGCTTGCAAGCTGTAGTTGAAACCTAAAAAGACCAATCAAGAGGGCAGATGGGAGAAGAATAAAAATGACAGGTTGAATGGATTCACTAATTTATTCAGATTCAAGATCCCTGCAAAAAAAGGAGAAAAATACGCACGTGCAGACCTCGCATAAAAAGCCACTAAAGCAGTTCCTAGACCAACTTTGTAAATTATTGATAAAGAAACCTACAAAGACAATGCAGCTAGAACTCTTAAATAAACCTTATACTCAGCAAATATGACTAAAGATAACAAACAATCAAAAATCCCAATTTAAAGTAGATCGTGCGAGTTGATGCCAGCTGCTATCAAATTGCACATATCAATTAGGAAAAAAAAAAAGGAGAGAGAAGCTTGCACTTTGCAGATGCAATGAATAGAAACTAAAGTTTAATTATTTGATGAAAAATATTTGCACATATCCTCTTAGAGACTTACCTATGACAACTTGCAATTATTAGATATCTGAATATCTATTTTTAGTGCCAAAGGTGTAAACCAGTAACTATATAGCAGCACAAACTTAAATTGAATTGAGAAATCACATGCTTTTACAATCAAAAATAATTAATTATAACAAATTAACACACGATAAACTCGCATGAATTTTTGATGTTTGTTTTATCTTTCTACACTCAACCGAGCAGTCTTTTATCCCCATCCAAACACTGGTCCAGATTGATGCAATTAAGATGACAGAAACTTGAAACTATTGTTTTCTATCAGGGGAGAAAATGATTACAATATCAATGTTAGCAATAAAAAAATTATCACATGACATACAGTTGATATGACCTTCACACAAAAAAATTAACAATTAGTTTCATACTTGTAAACACAATTAAAATATAAAACCATCCTGGTAAATCATGAAAAAAGTGGAGCAAGTCAATGTTGAAACATCATAGAGATCTCTTAGATGACCTTGCAATAGGAAAAGATAATACATATTTTATTTTGAGTGAAAAAAATAAAGGACAAGGTACACATAAAAGATAAGAAGTTGCAACTAAGACCAGCAATAACTAACCTACAGGAATAATTTACTAATACCCGGCTAAAGAGGGTAACTTACTAACTTTGTTCAAAAAGCAGCAATAAGCATGTGGAACGGTTCCAAATGAAGATTTTTACAAGTAATTTCAACTCCAATGTTAAGGCAAATACAGAGCATGGCCTTGGTACCAGAACTAGTTAGGCTTTTTCTTGCCTATGCAAACCATATGCCCCCAGTTAGCTTCCATAGCAATGTGACAGAAATATCACCGACGCACAGCACCAGGAGACATAGTCATGCATCATAATTGTACTCTAAAATCTTTGTAAATCCTTCATCTAAGTGTAACCAAAAAAATATTTACATCTTCCTAGAACTTACCCTAACTCGCTTGGTGGCACCAACTTGCTCAACTTTGTGCACAAATTGATCAAAGGAGTAGTACGGGATCAAACGAGCATGCCATTCTGCATACAAATTAATCAAATTACCCAGATCGCTGACCTGTGCAAGCAAGGCAAATACTCATTCATCATTGGAGGACTGAAGAAAAAGACCAAATGGACAAAAATTCATAAGTTCGAAGTAAATTCACAGTCATAACCATTAAAACGAGTTGTAGCCATTTATACAAGTAGCCCAATGGTATACCTTTGCCCAAAAAACAAATAACCATGAGTTAACAGTTCTGATCTAGCAATCAAGAACTGAAAGGCTTAAGAAATCGAAGTCGGAGGTAAAGAGAAATTTAGCAATCTCAATCAGAGGAAAAAACATAATGAATAACCTCGAACTAGAATAGGCTTTTTTTGGATAAAAAGTTGGGCTTTACCAACAGAGAAAAAAAATTATCTGCTAGAATGAAATAAAACGAAAGGGAATCTGATATGGGATAATAAAGAACCCACTAATTTGAACTCGGAGAGGGCATCACTATCCATACATCCAAAACTATAACAAACAAGCATAAATTAGCGACAAAAGAAAACCGATAAGAGAGTACGAGACGCAGACTAGCAGATTTCATAAAAGAAGAAGGAGATTCAGAAAGGATTTCGAAAAAGTCGGCGAATATCTAAGTTTTAAGTCAAAGGAAAGATGGGAGCTTTACCTCATGACCGCGACCATGGTACTTAAAGGAACGAGGGAAATGGCGGAGGACGTAGCCGAGGCCGTCTTCAGAGAGAAGAAGATCCGGCGTGACCTTGGGTCTCGTCCTCGGGGCCTTCTTGGCGGCGGATGAAGCAGCGGCAGTGGCCTTCCCCGAGGCTGGCTGCTGAGGGAATTTGGATGAAGAGGAGAAGGGTGTCCCAGGGTTAGGGTTAGGGTTGGGATTCGTCGCAGAAAAAGAAGAAGGGCAGTCTCGCGACCAGTGGCCGGGCCTCCCGCACTTGAAGCATCCCGTCGCCGCCCCGGCCGCCGCTCCGCCTCCCGCCGCCCCAGTCGTCTGCATCTCTCCCCCTCTCTCTCTCTCTCTCTCTCTGGCTTTTATGGCGGGAAACAAACGCGCGCGCGCCGATGTTTCAGTTTTATAACAACGGTGGCGCGGATTTACAATTAGGCCAAAAAAATTTTGCGCTAAAACTTATAATGGTTTGATTCGTGGGTTTTGAGGCGGAATAGACCGAAGCAAATTCTGAAGTTCCAAGAAACTCCTCTGAGTTATTATAATTTTCTAGATAATTCGCATATTTATTGGATTTGGCATTAAAATCCACTGTTAATTATGTAAAAATCTAAATCTATTATCAATTTAGCACTTATCTCAAAATAATTTGGGATTGAGAGTGCAAAAGAGCCCAGCAGTGCTGCTTGAGTCAGATCCAAGCTCAACTCGACTCAACTATTTTTAAACTTCAAGTTGGGCTCGAGTAGTAAAATATTTGGCTCGAAAGTTCGCGAGTTTAATTAAGTATGTATTGTTAATAGTATTATATTTTTATAATATATAATTTATTAATTTAATATTTTTAAAATATAATATTATGTTATATTCTATTTTAAGTATATTTTTTAAATTATGACTAAGGTTCGAATTTGAGCACAAGTATGACTTGATTGATTTTCGCGTCGAATCGAGTTAATCTCAGATATTACTTTTGTTGATTGAGTCTAATTCAAGCTTGGATGTTAAGGTTCGATTTATCTGAAGTCGAGTTTGAATTCAAATATTTTGAATTGAGTCGAGCTCGAGCCTCTAACTACCCGGTTTGATTTTGCTCGAGTTGCGCCTTTATTTGCAATCATTTTTGAGAAGATCTTAGTTTTTCGTACAATTAATAATTGAGCATTTTTTGTGATAAAAAATTATTTACACATGAGTTTTTTGAAAATATTAACGGAGGGCTTGTGTCTAGCGCTAGTATTAAATTAAAATAGATCAATGGATAGATCTTCACTGCTTCTTCAGAAGCAAATCTGCAGCAGATACTAGCGAACTAAAATACGTGCACGATCTTACCAAGTTCAGAGGATTTCCTCAAAGTCGGCATACTTGGCGACTTCATAACATGGCAATTAATCGGAATATTTGCCGACTTCAGAACAACTCACCGGATTCGGCCGCCGACTTTAGAAGAGCCCTTCGTCCCAAATAAAGAAACGAACGTCGGGAACCACGGGGAGAAGCGAACTCCCCCCATTCCATGAATTCCAGCAACACCCGACGCCTCGTGGACGAAATCCTCCGCCGCAACGCGAGCAACCCGGCCCTCGCATGGCGCCTCTTCAAGCACCGGCTCTCCTCCCCCTCCGCCCCCGCCCCCTCCCCCTCTTCCGTTTTCTCCCTCTCCCGCGCCCTCGCCCACGCCCGCCTCCTCCCCGAGCTTGACCACCTCCACCATCTCCTCCTTCGCCTGCCCCCCTCCGCTGCTCCCCTCTGCCTCGCCGCTATCTCCCTCGCCTCCTCCACTGCCGGCATCCTCGACCACGCCCTCTCCCAGCTCCATTCCCTCCGCTCCCACTTCCCTTCCCACCCTCCCCCCATCCGCTTGTATAATTCCCTCCTAGACTCCTCCCTCAAAGCCAACCGCCCCGACCTCGTGGAGACCCTCTACAAGGACATGCTCCTCGCCGGAGTCTCCCCGGACGCCTACACCTTCAATCTCCTGATGTGTTCTTTGTGCGACTCAGGCCGGTTGGATGAGGCCCGCTTGTTGTTCGATAGAATGACGGTGAAGGGCTGCCAGCCGAATGAGTTCAGTTTCGGGATTTTAATTCGAGGGTACTGCAAAGCGGGATTCAGTCTCCGAGCCGTGGAGCTTTTGGATGTGATGGAGAGAGTTGGGTGCTCACCTAATTTGGTAATCTATAACACGTTGATTTCTGGCTTTTGCCGGGAGGGCAGGATTGGAGAAGCTGAGAGCTTGGTGGAGAGGATGAGGAAAGAAGGCCTTTTTCCTAATGTGGTTACTTTCAATGCCAGGATATCAGCACTTTGTAAGACGGGGAAGGTCTTAGAAGCTTATAGAATTTTCAGAGATATGCAGAATGATGAGTTGGGATTGCCAAAGCCTAATCAGATTACTTTTAATATAATGCTAAATGGATTTTGCAATGGCGGCATGGTGGACGAAGCCAGGGCTTTAGTCGAGTCAATGAAAGAGAATGGATTTTTTGCACAGTTGGAGAATTATAATATATGGCTGTCGGGCTTGGTGAAGAATGGGAGGTTGCTTGAGGCTCAGATGCTGTTGGAAGAGATGGTTCGGAAGGGCCTTAAACCCAATTTGTACTCTTATAATATTGTTATCAACGGGTTGTGTAAAGAGGGGATGTTTTTTGGTGCTGAGTCAGTTATTAGTTTGATGAGAAACGATGGAGTTTCTCCTGATACAGTGACTTATAGTACTTTGCTCCATTGGTATTGCACTAAAGGGAAGGCCTCTGGGGCCAGCAGGATTCTTCGTGAGATGGTTAGCAATGGATGTTTCCCAAACTCCTTCACTTGCAATATCTTGTTGCAAAGTCTTTGGAAAGAGGGAAGGATTTCAGAGGCGGAGATATTGTTGCAGAAGATGAATGAGAAAGGATATGGCTTAGACATTGTGAGCTGCAATATTGTTATTGACGGTCTGTGTGAAAATGGGAAATTGGATAAGGCGATGGAAATTGTTGATGGTATGTGGCAACACGGAAGTGCAGCCCTAGGTGAACTTGGAAATGCATTCCTTGGTCTAGTAGATGATGGAAACGATAGCAAGAATTGCTTGCCTGATCTCATCACTTATTCAACTCTTATTAGCGGTTTGTGTAATGCTGGCAGACTGGATGAAGCTAAGAACAAGTTTGTTGAAATGACTGGGAAAAACATCGCTCCAGATTCAGTTATCTATGACACTTTCATGCATGCATTCTGTAAGCATGGGAAGATGTCCTCAGCTTTTAAAGTTTTAAGAGACATGGAGAAGAAAGGTTGCAAACCGAATACAAGAACATACAACTTGTTAATCTGGGGTTTGGGGAGTAAGCAGCAATTAAATGAAATCCAAAACTTGATAAACGAAATGCAAGAAAAAGGGATTCCTCCAGATGTAATTACTTACAATAACCTGATTCGGTCTCTATGTGATGGAGAAATGGCAAGAAAAGCTGCTTCACTTTTAGAAGAGATGTCAAAGAACGGCATCATGCCTAATATAACTTCATTCAGCTTGCTTATCAAGGCTTTTTGTAAGACTTCTGTTTTTGATGCAGCTCAAGCCATCTTCCATGGTGCTCTGACTACATGTGGCCAGAAGGAAGTGCTTTATAGTTTAATGTGCAATGAGTTTTCCATGAACGGAAAATTATTGGAGGCTAAGGAACTGCTTCAAATTGCTTTCGAAAGGGGATTTTCCATTGAGCGCTTCCCATACAAACATCTTGTTGAGGAACTGTGTAAGGAACAGAGGGTAGATGATGCTCAGAGCTTGCTCATTTCTATGATTAGTAAAGGTTATCTATTTGATCCTGCAGCATTCATGCCAGTGATTGATGCACTCGGTAAGAAGGGAAATAAACATGAGGCTGATAAACTCTCAGAGCAGATGATGGACATGGCAGAACGTCATGATAAGTCAAAATTTGTCACTTCCCATACTCAACATAGTGAGATGGAACCTAGACATAAAAAATCAAAGCAAGATACTTCCTTTGGAAGTGACTGGCGCAATCTGCTGCACAGGTATACCCATATTGGTATTCTTACTTTGTTTCACTTCTTTTGTTTAACTTTTTTAGAGTTTTGTATATCATTTGGTTTATACACATGTATATTTCCAATTTCTCTGATATTTTTTTTCTGCAAGATGAAACTTGAGTAGTTCATTTTGGGATTATATTATTAGACAGTAGAAAATAAACTGCTATCAATGTCTATCAATATTCAGAGATGATGGAAGTGGGATAGCTATGAAAGTTCTGAAGCGAGTGCAAAAAGGTTGGGGTCAAGGAAGTATACCTAGCCCACGGCCACAGAATGTCGACCCCTTTGATGTATGGGAAAGCACTGGCTGATTCTATTAGGTGAAGCGGAAGCTCATCCTTGAACTGCTGATTGTCACCTGAAGTATCTGTTCATGTGCCTAAATTGATTCCCTGGTGATTGGAAGCGTGCTGGGTGATTCCTCAAATATTATTTGAGATGTAGCCTGAAACCTCGGCTCTCAGATTGCCCAAATTGATAGGTTCCAGACATGGTCATGACATGCAGTTAGTTTTTTCAGGTTTTTGCAGTAATCTTACTTCTATATTTCCTATTATTTATGAGAAATGACTATACCATTGTATAGCCTACTTCTGTCTTTTTTCACTTATTTTATGATGATTTTCTGTTATATATCTGACAGGTTTGAAGTCTCTTTCTTCAAGGAGCCTCTAAGATTGTTATATGCCTTCCATTCATAACAAAATCAGTCCATACGGTGAGTCTTGGCTCAACAGTAAGGTTGCTCCATTTTAACCTGGAGGTCATGGGTTCAAAACATGGAACAGCCCCTCCACTTGCATGGATATAGCTGCATGCTTCTGACCCTCTCCAGAGTCTGCAATAGTAGGAGCCTCATACATTGGGCCACCCTTTTTCTTATTCATAACAGAACTAGTTGGCTTTAAGACATCACAGCATAATGCAGCATGATGATACTTTATTGCTCATGACGACTTTTTATCTGGTTTTGCACAGTACAGTTCTAGGGCTTATATCTTTTCACCTGAACACCTCTAATATTGTGGTTTTGCACTTTTTTTTTTTTTTTCTTTGCAGCCCCAGAGGATATTTATGTCATGTTACTAAGTTGTTAAAAGCTCAAGACCAAAGTTTACAGTCTTAATTAAGCATGGTGAATTTGGTAGTATCCTATTTCTTGGACTGCTCGTTTAATTTTTTGTCTTTTTGTATTAATTTATTTTGCCCTTTCATTAACCTTAATTGCTTAAATCTTATGTTCATATGAAGGGATTTATTTTGCTTTTGTTCTTTTCACTATGCTACTGTTGGAAACACTTGTGTGCTTCACCTCAACCATGACTGCATACTCCAAAAGGTTTTATTAATATGATGCTTCTGTATAGATGAGGGTACGACCTTGGATATGTTGGATAGATGATTCAAATATTTTGTTCTTTCTTTGAATCTCAGTTGGGTTTGCATTGGGTTTATTTTGGAAGAGTAAAAAACATTACTTCAGAGTCGGTGGGTTAACTTTGCTTTGTAATTCTCTTAAACAGAGTCCATACCTTGATAATTTTGCAAAATTATTATGTGTTGGTCTTTTTGTTTGTAATTTTGTTACTTGGTGACCATGATTCAAATTGCTTTCATATTTATCAAACTTTACTTTTAAAAAATAGCAATTCCTTTTTTAAAAAAATAAAGAAAATGCAGAACTCTAATAGATTTATTAGGTTTTATTCATGAGTTTGTATTTCAATTTCATCGGGCAAATCATCAAGTTGAGGCTTTTAATATTTAACTGTATTTTTTCTGCATTCAGAGTTAATCCAAAACCGTATTATTCAATCAAAGATGAGCCACTTGGTGGCTTGAAGTCCATTAGCTAATAGAGGCTACTTCAGTGCACTTTGTTTGACTATGGCTAGAATTCTCTGTATGTTGCAGCATGCAGCTGGAGTTTCACAGTTTTTTTCCCCAGTAACTACTAGAGTTTCACATTTCAGTTTGGAAAAAGGTCTCTATAACATGATAATAGTAATTTTGCTTGGATTTGTTACTCAAGGAATAGAGGCTTAAGGACTTCCTCATTGTCTGTGTCGAGAATTGTCCAGCATCGAAATCAGAGATGTATCATCATGCTTGCACTCACGCTCACGGAGGTGATTATTACAGCTTGATGTCTTAATCCTTCAGTACTCAATAACTTCGATCATATAGAGTCTTCTTTGTCTTACATCTTTTAAACGGTCATGTATTTTGCTGCTTTGCAGGTAGATTTTCTCACAGTGCCCTGACTTCTGCAAGTATTCTGCCTGGTGAGGATGAAAACCACCTGAATGAAGCAGCATGCTAATCAGATATGTGGGTCACAAAAGATTCGTAGCTTATGCTCCTCATGGTATCCTATCAAAGATCCCTTTAATATCATGTTGCTAAAAAGTCTAATCTGGACATATTTGTTATCAGTTATGGAAATCGAAAGAAAAAAAAAATCATGCTAATAATTATATATTTGTTAATTCAATCTTTTCTCTCTTTTTTGAGAAATGCAATGGGGATGCCAAGGCTGGTTGGCAGCTAAATCATTTGAAAATAGATTGTCATCCAGCACAAGATTTCGATTTACCATGTTAACTTGATTCCATAAGCAAAAGATGGTTTCTACTATATATACCAGAGCATATTTACTCCCTAAGATCACAGTTCTCTGTATCTGGCATTACATCCTGCTTGCTATATCCAAACAAGAAAGTGACATATCATAGACTGGAATGTATCAGATTTTGCTCCTTCCTTTTGCTAGAATTTCAGTCCAAATAGAAATCCAGCGATCGTATAATTCCATCTGAAACAGAACTGAAATGCCAACCCATGACTTCACATACTGGCTGTAATGATGCTATCCGTTTCTTCTAAAAGTTACCTGAACCCCTTTATTTGGCTATATACATTATACAGTGCTCTCACATGCATCCAGTTTCATCTTTGCTAAAATCCTACCGAGCAATCAAGAAGCCTTTACTAAGTATAATGTAATCATGTCGTGCTGGCTTGCACTGCTGGTATGATGATGGTCATTCAACATCTTTCTCACCTAATATTTTCAATCACTAGCTACAGATTTCGTCTGTTTATATAAGACTCTTTGTTTTTATATCTTGTTTGGTTCACGTAAGGCCTGTCATATGTCTACAAATTGACAGTTTTTATACTAACGGGTGCAGCAAGCCTGGTTTTAATGTCTGAGACTCCTTGATGCATTTGAGCACAAATGAATGATGAACCTGTAACAGTAAATTTGAACGCTGTAACATGCCTTTTCTCAAGATTACATAGTTTTCTTCTCTCTAACCTCTGTTTTTATATAGGTGTTATCTACAAACATGTATATCTGACTGTACTACTTGCTATAAGTGTCCTCTAAGTATATCTTTTTTAAATCCTTCGTCATATCACTTTAATACTGACAACCTATTATGCCTTCACTCACATCTGATGTTGCAAATCATTCTATCTATATAGCTAACAGAGACCACTTTAGTTGTTCAAGGACCAATCAAATTTCTTGTAGACCATCTTGATAGGGCCTCCATCATTCAAGAGATGCATTAGTAAACCTGCTTTACTTGCATCCAGGTAATCCAAGACCCACTTCAAGATCTCTTTATCTTGTCCAAAATCAACACTGTACCTGTAGGGATAGTCTTAGCTAGATCAGTAATACAACATAGAAAACATATTAGCTGATTGCTTTGAATCTTACCATTTGATGATTCCTGTAAGATGAACAATTCTGTTCTCCAGATCCACCTCTGCTCCACCACCATGGAAGAACTCCCTTGCAGCATGTCTCAGTTCTGCTTCAATCCCTTGGGTAGAAAAGAATCGCACAGTAGGGCTTGACCATGTCCCGTCACACAATCCGAAGTGGATCAATGGGTTCAGTTTTGGTGGTACTAGCTGAATGTATTGAGATAGGAACTAAGCTGAGTTTAGGAGCTAAAGATTCCATTTTCTTCACTGCTGTGGTGAAATGATGGAAAGCAAGCAAAAGCCAGTACCTCCAAGCGCCGGTCTCCAGTGCTAAATGGCTTGCTAATCGAGTAAGGTTGCCGCCTGTTTGATCTTAGGATTCCATCTTTGATGGAGGAGAGGGAGTAGGGACAGCCACCAATCATATAGTGAAAGTCAATGAAGAAGGCAGACCTTCTGTCAATAATGCCCTGCCGGTTGACCCTCACAATGGCATGGGTGATCATGGCATTATACAAGTTCATGAAGAAGGTCAATTTCTCATTCCCTGACAGGGTAAAGACATCAACTCGTTGCAGGTCTTGGATCATATTCACATATCTGTTAGTATGATAACAAAGCACCAGCTGAGTAAATGACAAAATCAATTGTGTCCTAAGAAATTGGTGAAGTTTAGTTTCATCAGTGGTATAATCTTGCAACTGTGATTCTGGTTAAGGTTCGGGGGGAATTCATACCTTCTGAACTCCTCACTCACACTGATGCGGGCATAATCAAGATGGCGCCTATCATCAGAGGCATAGGCCTCTAGTATGGCAGTCATCAGTTTGGTGAGCCTACGCACCACTTCAATAGCTGGCTTAGGCTCATTGTCATTGGTAGAGCCTCTAAAATTGAAGCAATTGGGGATAATGGGATCATGCTCAAGAAAACGATAAAATTGATGGCTTGCATCTTCAAACTCGTTCTCTCTGTAAAATTTCAATTATTAGGCATAAACAAATTTTTTGGTTTTACCTACTTATTTTGTTATGACATACAAGTCAGGAGCAATAAGCCATGTGAACTGGATCTCCATGCAATGAAGTAAGAGAGTGTGTATTGGTCAGTGAATGAAAGTGGAGACTCACCGGAACACATGGTGGATGAAATGTTTCCTTGCAAGCTCTTTTGCAACTTCAACACCCTACAGAGAAGAGTATTGTCTTCATTATTTTAAAATGCAATCAAATTTTAAGAATCGTGCTATTTGATTTACAGAGTTGTACTGTATTCTACTAGTCTCTAGTCAAAGACCCAAGAGATCCTACTTGTGGGATACGACTTAAAAACATGTAGCATTACTTTTCCACACAGAGAGAGAAGCTGCTATGAAACTCTTGACCAAGCACCGGCCCGTGGACATGCCAAAGAACATAGAACTTTTCAGCTACTCGAACATTATCCATAGTCATCAAATAGCCTAGGTGATTAGGAGACTGAGCAGGTGACAAAATTTGTAGAAGAATTCCAAAATAATTTATACATTCATATATTTCAATTATTGATTAAAACTTGCATTTTTCTTACTAAACCATGATAAGTATCCATGTCACATTATTTAAAGATACATCGATAACAATTAATGCATGAGTTCTAGTTAAAATATAACACATTAGCAAGACATTATTTGTTCTACACAAAATATAAACAACTTAAACAACACTACAAGACTACGAGGCAATCCATCTACATAATGCAAATATGCGTATATATAAACAATTTAAACAACAAAAAAAGTAAACACTTAGTAGCCCATATATTTAAAATTATCACCGGAGATTCTTAACAACCCTAAGCAGATATATGTAATTCAAGCCATCAACAAACATTTAATCACAAAAAGCCAGAACAGACTAAGTCGATCATATATGAACATAACAAATTTGCACATAATCATGAAATTAATGCATTCATCATTGAACACAACCACCGACTGCCCTTAGCAGATTTATGCAATATGACATAAAATGCTATATATCCATTTATAAAAAAGATATGAAATGCTAAAAACATATGATAAGTATGCACGAGTGTCTTAAGTTTTTAACAGCCTTACTTAGAAAATAAATGATGATGCTGATGAATTAGAATTTCTATCTGTTGTTCTGCCATTAAAATTTTATCATAACAGCTTGGGATCATATTATTGTCATCAGGCCCTATATAAATGTTCTCTTCTTCCTTCAAAAGCCTTTGTCATATTTATATTTCCACAATTTTATATGATCAAGGCATAAGATCCAAATATTCTTTTATTCAACAACTCATCAATATACATAAGTGAAGGATGACACTACTTTTCCTCCAGCAAAACTAAAGATTAAACCTTTAGGCCCATGATTGATAAATAACACCTAGGATACATTTTATAAGCCATATAAAATACTCAAATCAAAGTACACTATTTTTCCTACCCAACAGTATTCCGAATTTAATCAATTCTGCTGATAAATTCCCAAATTATGGCCAAGAGATATTGAAGGGTCCCTTCTCTATCCACGGCTCTACGCTCATAGCTCCATGCTGTGCTCAGAGCTAGAGAGAGCACCAAGGGGTCGACAATGACTTAGAGGTTGACAAGGTGCGGAATATCACCAGAGATTGGCGTTTTCCTCTCCCGTGCTTCTTCTCCGCCGCCAACACCCGCCGGCCAACCAGCTCCTTTGCCGGCAGCAGTCAAGAAGCAGGTCAGGGCTCGTGGACTGATTCCGTGTAGACATTCTATGTGGATCGACGAGCTCCCCGAATCCTCCTAGGGTTCGCGTCTCTCTCCCGAGTCCCTAATCTCTCTCCGTCTCGAGCTCCAGTCTCTTCTCCCATGGCGGCGGCCGCAACGGCGGCCCCTCGTGGCCGGCAACCGCAGGGATGGGGGGTCGACGACGAGAACCTGGTCTTCGAGACGAGCCCCGGGGTGGAGGCCATCACGAGCTTCGACCAGATGGGGATCCGCGACGACCTCCTCCGGGGGATCTACGCCTACGGCTTCGAGAAACGCTCCGCCATTCCTATTATCCAGGGCAGCGACGTCATCGACGGTCCGCACAGAGCATTTATGCGGAATCGGCCCGCACAGAGCATTTATGCGGAATCGGCCCGCACAGAGCATTTATGCGGAATCGGCCCGCATAGTGCATTCTATGCGGAATCTGTCCGCATAGTGCATTCTATGCGGCAACGGCCGCATACCGCATATAATTTTTATGCGGCCCGTTGTGGCATATATTATTTTTATGCGGACGATTTCCGCATGAAATATGTTATGCGGATATGTGCCACATATACTATGTATGCGGGCTGTTTCCGCATATAATATTTTATGCAAACAGCGTGCGCATATAATATTTATGCGGACCGTTCCCGCATAATAACTATCTAGGCCTATGCGGACAGTTTCCGCATAATAACTATCTAGATCTATGCGGACTGTTTCCGCATAATAACTACGTAGAACAATGCGGACCGTTTCCGCATAGACGCCTTATGCGGACAATCCCGCTTCCTTGGGTGTACTAGTCGCCGCTCGATCAAGATCAGACGGTTTACGTTTACGATAGGCCCCAAGGTGTGCAAGATGGCTTCTCCTCGCCCCCGCCCCGCCACCTCCACCAACGCCGAGCCTTTCATTCGCCACTTCACCGCTCCGCCGAGCCCCAAGGACGCCTCGACACCTCTCTCCGCCGTCGATCTGGACCCATGGCGCACACTCCCTCCGAAGGTAAAGTTAGGCTACCGTTCAGGATTTGGGGAGGGGGTACACGACATGGACCCGAGGTCGAGGAGGAGAACACGAAGGAGAAGCGGAGCAGGACGAAGACGAGAGGGGGCACAACGGAAGAACAACCTTTAATTTTGCGTTATTGACTTAATAAAATTAAGATTATAGTATTTAACGTATTATTTTATTCATTGGCCGGACTACGACTAGGATATGTCAGCAGCTACGTCAACGGGATAGACATAAAAATTATAATATTTTTTATATAAACAAAAGTCGGCTCCTGTGACGATGTGTTAGGATAAGAAAAATGTTGCAAAACCCCGAGATAAGAACAAAAAAGACAAAATTTTAAAAAAAACATATGAAAGTTTTTAATTTCAAAATCATAAATTTATTTCTTTTATACTTAGAAATAACAAACTTCGGACTTTAGATTTTTTTTTAATGGTAAAAACAATAAATTAAATACTCGCTAATAAATGCTGTCGATTTCTTGGGTTTTGTTTAACTTAAACCCATCTCTTTGATGCAACTTAATGAAAGAAACCGCATCCACGCGATGTCGATCGAACGGTCATATTTAATCGCTAAAATTTATCACATCGGTAAACTCGTACCTTTTTCCGGCCACAGTCGAGGTGGTGGATAATCGTCTCCACCAATTCGCTTCCTGCGAAACATTTCTTGACGAACGTCATCTTAAACAATCGATCTCTAATCGTCACCTTCCGCCTCAAAACCCTTACGATCTCCACCATCTCGTCCGTCCGTTCTCGTCCCGGCACCATATCCTCGTCGTCCAACCCGTAGATCGGCGCCCTCGGCGCCGTCTCCGGGCACCGCTCCCTGGCCATCTCCCTCACCGTCCGATCGAACTCCGCGCTATTCCGCAGCGCGTTGAGGGCTTCCAGCCCGCCCAACAGCTTCTCGTTCACGAAGATCTTGGGCACCGCGGCGATTCCCGTCCGTTGGATCAGCTCCTTCTCTCTTGATGGGAAGACGTCGATGTTGATCTCGATATAGGCTACTGATTTCTCCCGTAAGAACGATCGGACGGCCCCGCAGTCGCGGCAGCTGGACCGCGAGAAGAAGGCTATCCGCCCCTTGATTTCCCGACGATCCTGGCCATCGATCGGGACATCCTTATCGTCGAGCTCCTCTTTTGGCCGCACGATCACTTTGAGATCGGAGAGGTGAAACTCCTCCGGCGCGGCGGGCCGAGGGGTCGCTAGCCCCGGCGGCGGTGCCGGTTGCGGCAAGGGGGAAGGTGGGCAGATGATCTTTTGACTCCACTGCTCCTCGCTGTCGATTTGATCATCTCCGGCGAGCTTCCCCTCGGAATCTTCTTCGTGCTCTGCTTGATTGGTGATTTTTTCGCCGGAATCTTGCGTCAGAGAGTTGGAATCGTAACGATTACCTTCCTCGCCGGAGGAATCTTTGTTTTCCGGTGGGACTCTGGCGGCAGCGCCTCCCATATCCGGGTGCTTTTCATCGAGGTCGATTTCCTTGCCTCGTTCGCTGGGGTCGGGGTGGGATTCAACGGAGAGAGGGATATTTACCGGTTCCTCTTCCCCCATTAATACTCGAACTAAGATATAGAATAAAAATAAAAATTAAAAACGCGAAGGTTTCAGAAAGGAAACAACAAAGTGTTCGGAGAAGAGAGAGTGGAGGGTAGAGAAGAAGAGATCGTTTTTATTTGATGGAAAGAAACGAAAGGGAAGTGATTTGGTTTTGAAGCTCCGGAGAAGCGTTCAAGCAAGCAGAAGTGGTCAGACGTTTACTAGGCCTTCACTTCTCGTTATCCGTTGTGTATTGCGTTCGAACTCGGGAAGGAGGTCATGAAGGGGTGCGTGCCTAAATGACATTAATTATCCTCGGAAGCTATTAGATATTTTCTTGGATGCGTGTGTATTGGTGTAAATTAGTGCAAGTGGAGGGGGGAATTTTTTTGGGTGCACGCGGGAGGTGGGGCCGTTGGTCATTTTCAGTATATCACATTGTTTGTCGTGGGAGCAGCGATTGTACACCCACGAGCCGTGCAAGACGGATAAGAGGAGGATTTCATGCAGGAGGTCCGAGCGCACGCATTCAGGACAGAAGGCAAACCTGTGGCGTTTCATGATGTCCAGGGACCCTAAGGGCCGGGGCCCACATGCTCTGTCATGGGTGAGTGGGTCGGTGCCGTGGGATGTGGGTGCAATAAGTATTCCGTTGGTTTTTATTCTCTCCTCTTAGTGTCATGGTGCTCAGTAGACCTGCTCAAAATTGCCTCTGTCCATTTCCTCTTACACCGCCTTCATGTCGTTGACCGGATTTGAGCCTGGCTAATTCTGGTTATGTATGGGACCGAGCCCAACCCAAATCCTGAAATGGCTCGCCCAATAAGCAGGTCTAGTGCTCGGCAACGGTAATTCGTTTGGAGGAGACTTTAACACCTAAATACTGCATCCGAAAAGCAGCCAGGTTCGAATACAGTCTCTGAGCAATCATTCTTTCCGGCCTGTAATGAAAGCCATGAAAGAAGGTAGCAAGTACACTTGGCAAAGTTAATTCCCTGATTAGCGAGGCAACAGTAGCTGTGAAAAACCTGGCGTCTAGCATCAGCGTCCTGAAGTGAAGCGCTAGTTACTAAGAGCACAGCATCAGCATAAACCATACGACACGGCATAGTACCGGAGTTCCTTACCGGACCGGCTGTCTATGCTCTCTTGGTATTTTCAACAAACAAATAAGAACCAGATAAAAAATTATAAACAAGAAATGCTCTCTCGGTATGTTTCTTCGTTAAATGGGTCAAGTTTGATTTTTATCTTTATTTCTCTTTTCATTGAGTGAGTGAACTCAAATGCATTTTTTGAGTATGTGATAAGAGAGTCCTTATGAAAGAGAAATGAGAGAGTTTTATCAATCAATTTTGTTGATTTTCACCGACTGCTTCTGTTTTATCCATCAATTTTGTTGATTTTAGTTTAAAGAGAGTGCCTTCCATAGCATATTCTTAATCAAGTATCATCTATAATAATTTATTTTACTTGCTCTGCATAAGTGTGCCAAGAAAAAAAAATGTTTGTTAAATAAACAAGAAAAAAAAATTAAAAGATTTTTGATGCTAGGCACTAAAGACAACACTAATTTATTTTTCACTCTGTACTCGTAGGGATAATGCATCACACCCTTTGCATTCTAAAATTTTGTTGAAGTCACGATGTCTAGGATTCTTTAGTTGATGCTGGGATATATAATATCGCGGAAAGTAGTTTTTGTATGTTTGGTTGATCATGAGAAAGTGACACGTTATAGAATAACTCAGTGCATCTACTTTTTTTTTGAAAAGTTGTACAAAATAACATGTGATGCTCTTAATAAAAAAAATCTTACTTCATTTTATCCAAAAAAAATTATATGCATTCTTGGAAAGAAAATACTCCAATCCTAGTTAATGGGAGTTGAACTTTTTCATATCTTACATGATTTTTTTTATAAAATATAAAATTTTTATTCTTATAAGAAAAACAATTTTTTATTTGTCTTATTCGAAAACTTGAAACCCCCCCCCCCCCCCCCCAAAAAAAAAAGTTTTCAGTTCTTGTGGAGAACTTATTCCTATTTGTTTATCCAAGATGTACATAGATGTAAAACAGATGAAGAAATTTTTTTTGGCTATCAACCTTTTTTCTTTTTCTGTTTTTCTTTTTTTTTTTTCCCTGAACGAGATATTTTCCGTCCTTCTACAAAGGAATAAAGAATTCCTTCCGACGTGGAGATTTTCCTCTTTTGTCAATGAAAGCTTGAAAAAGAAACGAAAAACAAAAGGAATCCAAAACTGAAACATACCAATAGGCCACTGGGTGAAACTTTCCTTCTGGAAAAATCTTCCCATGCTTCCATCAAAATATAGAAAAAGATAACAAAAAAAAATAAAAGAAAAGGGAGGTGGGAGATTCTACGGAAACTAGGAGTTGCTGCCTAGTATTCTTTAATATCTAGTTACTAAATACATACAAAGGGCATTTACCGACCAAATTGACACGCATCTCAAAGCAATCCGCACTCTTCTAGAAGCCCACGGCTATCGCATGCGAAACCGACCCAGTAATTGACTACCACATGCATACAAAGAGCCGCATGGGATCTCTTTCGTCCCCAAAGGCGGAGATTGACAGAAGGAAAATCGGACGGCGACTCACTCGGCATCCGCATACGGGAATCTCGTATACAAAACCCACCACCGCCATCGCTATAAAACCCTAATATCCCTTCATCTTCTCTCGAAGGCTCGAAGTACCTCTAATAAACGACGAGCTCCCGGAATCCTCCTAGGGTTCGCGTCTCTACCCCGAGTCCCTAATCTCTCTCCGTCTCGAGCTCCAGTCTCTTCTCCCATGGCGGCGGCCGCAACGGCGGCCCCTCGGGGCCGGCAACCGCAGGGCCGGGGGGTCGACGATGAGAACCTGGTCTTCGAGACGAGCGCCGGGGTGGAGGCCATCACGAGCTTCGACCAGATGGGGATCCGCGACGACCTCCTCCGGGGGATCTACGCCTACGGCTTCGAGAAACCCTCCGCCATTCAGCAGCGGGCCGTGATTCCTATTATCCAGGGCCGCGACGTCATCGCCCAGGCACAGTCCGGTACGGGAAAGACCTCCATGATCGCCCTCTCCGTCTGCCAGATGGTCGACACCACCTCGAGAGAGTATGATACTTTATTTCATATTTTCTTCATATTTTTGTGGTTGATTTCATTTTTTTGGTAGATTGATTTTTTTTTTGGCTGCTCTTTGTCTGGAAATTGCTGTCCTGATTCTTCATCCGTTTAATTTGTGTTATTAAGTGCTAGGTTTCT
The DNA here is from genome assembly GCF_051530095.1 of Phoenix dactylifera. Classification (NCBI taxonomy): domain Eukaryota; kingdom Viridiplantae; phylum Streptophyta; class Magnoliopsida; order Arecales; family Arecaceae; genus Phoenix; species Phoenix dactylifera. The sequence goes on from NC_143205.1 coordinate 19,138,816, forward strand.
TTATGAACCCTAGGTATTGCTTCGAAGAAGCTCTTCTGATCTCGAGATCATTGCATCTTGAGCAAGATCGCTTACATACTTATTAAAAATCACAAAAATCTCCTCGCAATGCACCTCCAAAACTGCCCGCATAGAGCTCCTCTTCATATTTTAGATGCATATTAAGCTGGCAAAGAAAGGATGTTATAGCACAAGTGCAACAGTTAAACCTTACCTCAGTTTTCTGGGTAAGCAGGTCGGTTTGAGGTCTGAGAGCTTGAGAGAGCTTAAGCAGCCTCTAAGTTCCTGAAATTCTTCATGTACACGGCAATAAGAATTAGATATGCTGTGAAGATGTGCATGTCTGCCATATTTTTTTCTCGAATAGCAAGAAAACTGAAGGGCGGTCATGTAGTAGGATATTTTATATATTGTTGCAGCAATCCAGTTTGACTTCGTGCTATCCGGTCTCCTATCAGACCAGATTTGGATGATCAGAGTATGGGCTTTGTATGGAAAAAAATTGGGTTTCCTTATAAAAGAGAGTTTTTTCTTAATGGCTGAAGTCACCTTGTCGGTTTAACTTTCCAAAGCTTGACAAAGCAAAATAGGACTATTGAATTAAGCATGCTGGAAAAATAAGGTTCATATTCTTTTGTATTCGTTCGATTGATCATTGTTAGGATAAGGTAATGTGCTTTTCCAAGCATCCTATATTATTACTATAGAATATACTGATATCATTTTTGGTCTTGAAAATGAAGCATAATGTCATTTAGCAATTAACCAACAATTTCATTAACATGTCAAAGTTAAAAACAATGGGTGATTCATTCAGGAGCAAATTTGAAAATTATAGGAAAGAAATATGCACAATAACCTTAACAGTCGTTCAGAATCTACATATTTTAGGTTATTTTTCCAAATTTTATCATGGGAGAGGAAGCTTTATAAGCCCATGGTGATGAAATGAAGAGTAAATATTATCTAAAAGTTCGAGAGGAGACATGCGAACATTCAATTATTGCCAATGAACTTATTATTGGAATAAACAGCTGGTGGCTGATGCCCCGTGGTTTCTTGGAAATTGTTGGACATAGCAGCTTTTTGTTGCATAGTGCCTTTTGCGGATTATGGCAGCAATTTAGCTGGTCAGAGGTTCTCCCCTTCATTCCCTGCTACCTATTGGCACAGCTTCCCCTTTCCACCATCAAACACCACTTGGTTTCATCTCCTTCCCTCTTTCTGCCATCTTCCTTTCTATTTGCCCCATTTTCTATTGTTGACACAGACTTACAGTAAAGTGTCACCTTCCTTCTGGTTATGAAGTTACGCCCGAGCATACATTGCAATAATCCTTGATATTCTGTCGCATTCTCAGAAACTCATTGCCTCAAAATAGATGATACTTCCTCAGCCTCACTTGTTCTTTACTCATTGATAGACTTAAAGGACAACACTATATCAATTTGACTTACTGTCAAAACCAGATATCAACCCATTCAATTGCTATGAAGCTCTAATTTAATCCTTAGTTAGTGATCATTTGTTGGATGGTTGAGATGAGAACATTGATGTGCTAGGTTTTAAATACTAAAAAAAATCTGCAGAGCAGTAGCTGTGATGTGTTTATGGCACTATAAACAGTTATCATTTGGATGATTTGTGTTTGTCTATTGAGCTATTTTTTTAATTGACAGACTCTTCATATTCGGTTTTCCATGGCTACTGAAATGGAAGTGAAAGTATGCATCTTTTCATCCCTTTTGGATTGTATTTACATCTGTGTGCTCAGGATGATGCAATAAGACATCGAGGACACATAAACCTGTATTCTAGTTAACATCAACACTTTCTGCTTAAAGCATCAATATCTCCCTTAATCACACCCAAACACTTGTAATAATCACTGACTTCCCTTTTTTTTCCTTGCCTATGCTGTATTTGGAACTTTTGACCTGTGTTCGCAGGATATTTAAGATATAAGCAGCTTTGTCCAACTACCTGAACAGGCCTTTATTGGCATTTTTTTGTGTCTGAGCAAAGCCATACATGATGGTAATAACAATCATGATAATGATTTTTATATGCAGGTTTACTTGAGCCATTACTACTGGAACTAGTTTACCAACACCCTCGTTCTTTTTTATGAATATTTTATAGCTGGATTGTCATGACAAGTTCAACCATTGTAGAAAGCCTTAGATAATGATGGGCTAAAATTATCGAGACAAAAAAAATAGTGCACAAATTGCAGATTTAATGGGAAAGGAAGTTAAATTGAGACCTTAGCCAAAAGTGATGGTGGATAGCGGCAACTGTATGATCAATTTTCCATGTTATGCAGTGAGATGATGGAATTACGTGGACATATCTAATGCGAAGGGTTGGTGGATGACGTGGCTAGGTGCTTATGAGATCTTATATGAATCACACATTTCATGTGGGTTCAAAAGGAAAACTTTACAAGGTGGCAAGAAGGCCCACAAAGTTGTATGGGGATGAAAAGGAGTGTCCAGCAAATAGAATGGATGTAGAAGAAACCATAATGCTGAGATGGATGCTAGGTGAAACTAGAAAGGATGGAGTTTGGAGCAATCATTTTGAGAGGTCTGATACAATGATAGAGGATTTATATGATGGTATGAACATGTGATGAAAATCCAAGGAGGCTTTGACAAGGATGTCCTTGGATCTGTTAAGGGTCTAGACAAGGAGGGAAGATTGAAGCTAGCACTGATGGCGGTTATGGGAAAAGATTATTGAAAGGCTTGCCGTAACAACCGAGTCTGCCCTTTATAGAAATTATTTGCATTATGTTAGTATCATGACTAGTTGGTTTAAATGTTTCATCACATCAAATATTTTATCCCAATGAATGATCATGAACATGGATTTGTGGATGTCTGCATGCATGTATAAATATATGAGCAGGATATATGCTAGTTGTGTTTAGTATTTATGGAGCAGAGGATCTTGTACTGTTCAGAGGAAAAAAATCAATATCTCAACTGCCGTATGTCAACTCAAATTTCTTTCTTGTTTTTAATTTATTCTTTGTTTCTTTCACTTCTGGCGCCACATAACACCCCTAGTAATGTTTTTGGATGCTTCTCCATCTTGGCAATAAGCTCCTGGTTTTGGTTGATTATGGCTGGTTAGCTTGAAATTGGTGTTTTCTTCTCTAGAGTTCAGGCATTGATCCTGTCACCAACAAGAGAACTTGCTGCCCAGACTGAGAAAGTTATATTGGCTATTGGTGATTACATAAATGTACAAGCCCATGCATGCATTGGTGGGAAGAGTATAGGTGAGGATATCAGAAAACTAGAGTATGGAGTTCACGTGGTTTCAGGGACACCAGGCAGAGTCTGTGATATGATCAAGCGAAGGACCTTACGCACAAGAGCTATCAAGCTCTTAGTCCTTGTGAGTATATCATTTATTTCTTCTTAGAGAGTTTGTATTTAATATATTGTTGTTGCAAATAATGCTGTGTTATTGTAACAGGATGAGTCTGATGAGATGTTGAGCAGAGGTTTCAAGGACCAGATATATGATGTATACAGATATCTACCTCCAGAACTTCAGGTATGATCAGAATTCAAAGTTTTTATGTCCTTGTTTTGTGCTTTTTTTTCCTATTTGATCTTTCCTAAGTGGTTGGTTCTTGCATGTCGTGGCTTACCGACCAAATTTATTTGATTCTCCATCTTGGTAGCGTATGCGATATCGTGCTTAGCCTCTAGATTTTGAGACAAGGGAACAATGGTGTTCCTTGATCCCTCTTACTTATCTACCTGTTTGCTTCCTATCTTTGGCCCTCCTTACCCATGTGGCATTTATCATGCGTGAGTTTCCAAACAGGTGCATGATCTACGCTTCTGATCAAGCTATCCTCCAACTTTTGAAAGATAAAATATGAACTTGATGTTTTAGTAGATTTTGTGCTTCTTAATGCAATAACAACTGTTTGTAATATGTAAGAAATACTTTTTAGGTTGTTCTGATTTCTGCAACACTTCCTCATGAAATATTGGAGATTACCAGCAAGTTTATGACTGATCCCGTTAGAATACTTGTCAAGCGTGATGAGCTGACGCTGGAGGTAATTATTTGCTGGATTTTTTTTTCTTTTAAACAATTTTCACTGGTTGTTTTGAATATTGAACTCTTTTCCATTTTTTGTACATGTAGGGTATCAAACAATTCTTTGTTGCTGTTGAGAGAGAGGAGTGGAAGTTCGATACATTGTGTGATTTATATGACACCCTCACAATTACCCAAGCTGTTATTTTCTGCAACACAAAAAGAAAGGTGACCTTATTTCAGCAGATATACTTTCTTCTTCTCTTGACAGTTTGCAGCTATGAGTATAATCTATTAATTTGGTTCCAAATTTTGAATAAATTTCAAAATTTTGTCCCAATTTTTAACTTGTAACATTCAGATTTTTGACAATTGCGATTAAACTAGAATGTTCTTTTATACTAGCAAATAACATGATGATTATGCAGAATTTCCATCATCCTTTCACCATCCTTGTTTTTTTCCAGTATAATTCAAGAGATTTCTGAACCAAAATAATCTATTTGGTCTGTGGAGAACGTATATTTATGAACTAACCATTCGTCTACCTACGTATTGAAAAAAAATGATACCTTCCGACTTCCGCTTATTAGCTTCTTTTCCTTCTTTTTTTAATATCATTTAAGCCCCTTCATGTCATTTCTTCTTGGCCATTCTTTTGAAATTACTCCTTTGACTTTTCATTATTTGCCGTCTCAAAAGAGGATAAAGGAGAAGTGCCTCACCCCCGTGAATGGAACTAAATCAACATAGAGGGCTTTGGATGATATAGAAAAAGATTGAGACATAGGAAACTTGGAAGAAGGTTAAGCATGCATCTTATGGTGACCTATATAATTGGTTTGACTTGAGAAAACACAATATTTAAGATGGAGTTCTAAAACTAAAAGTTGATGGGGTAGGTGAATGATGTAGGTTGAAATATATGTCGTTCTTTCGGTCGGTAAGAAGGTTTTTTTTAATAAGTTTGAAGGGGAAGATGTAGACAATTGACAATAGTTAACATGTAAAAGGAAGAGGTACAATTATTTGTGAAACATAAAAGAGTAGCAAAATCAGGTTTTTTTTAGTAGTGCAAATGCTATTCTGCTCCAAGAGTCAAATAATAGCATATTGCATAATCAAGCAAATCTGGAAATATAGGGATTTTACATATATAACACACCCGAAACAGTGGGAGTTTACTGGCTGATGTTGACTGTTGCATTTCAGATATTAACATTCTTATTTTCATAACATAACAAGTTTCTCAACACTTGAAATTCCTTCCATCTTATCAAGCAATTGCAGAGGGTCTTATGTTCCAGGTAAATAAAAGGCAAAAGGAACCATTCATAAGAAGTGCCATATTAATATATAGATTGGAAGAATGCGGTGATACTTAACAGTTTTTAACTCTTCCAATTCATACTGCTGAGATTCTTAATTTTGTGAAAGAACATTTATTGATAAATTAGCGAATAGACCAAGAAAAGAATGGAGGTCTACTCTTCTACCTAAAATGACTAATCTCAGAGGTGGAGGAAATTAAATAAAAGAGAAATCCTTATAAGAAGTGCCACATCTTGACCAGCCAAGTTACTGATAATAAGCCACAGAAGCTAAGACCATAGGCAATGGACTAGGTACAATTAAGAAACAATGATTCATCTTCTTGTTGCAACTAATGAAGCTAAGACCAGCCAAGTTTCTCAGCACTTCTTATTCAAAATATTAATGAGAGATCTGGTTCTTCAGAGTTGTACTCAAATAAACCCCGGACCTTTCAGCAAAGAAAAAAAAAACCAGACCTCCTACTTCAGGCAACTAAGGACTGGCCTTGGGTTTCTTAGTCACTGGCAGATGTTGACATGAATGTATAGCTAGTTTAGACTTAAAATCCACAGGAACACGAGTTTAGATGGAATTCCCAAATCCTTCTGACCTCTATTTTCCTCTTCTTTTCTTCACTATAAGGTTAGAGTCACTTCTTAAAATATTAAAAAAAATCCTTGCTTAGGATGGTAAACCATATTCAGGGTTTTGAGTTAAATTTCTGCATGCAACCTTTTTCATAAGGTCAGGTTTAATATTGTCTAGAAAGCAGACTGGTGCTTAAATTTCTCTTGGGAAACAACGTTTTACCACAAGTAACACTCATAATTATGTCTCTAAATCAACATTTTTTCTTATTTTTTTTCACAGAACTTCAATTCAGATAAAATTATGTTTTTTTTTCTTTATTACATCAGCTGATTGTTGTTTTTGACAGGTTGATTGGTTGACTGAAAAAATGCGCAGCAATAACTTCACAGTATCTGCTATGCATGGGGACATGCCTCAAAAGGAGCGAGATGCCATCATGGCAGAGTTCAGGTCAGGTGCGACCCGTGTGCTGATTACAACAGATGTATGGGCTCGCGGGCTTGATGTTCAGCAGGCAAGTTTTATAAACATACTTTGAGTTGGTGTGTTGTTCTATGACTTGGCTGTGTGACTGATTTAAAAACATCCATATTGGCAAAGTAGCAATCCAGACATGCAATTCATGTTTCGAAAAAATGAATTAGATTATATATAAATTCTCGAGAGAATAGTGGGATTTCTCTCGTATTTTTTCCCTTCTGTTATCACCTTTTTAAAAAGAGCGATCGGATAGGATCTGGGTTCAAATTTAAGAGGAAGACAGGGTCCTAGAAACTTGCCTTCCTAAAAAATAGGTATTAGAATCCATTTATTTATTTTTTCATTTTCTTAGGAGTCTGCATTTTGTTTCCCCATCCTTAAATTAGCAATTGGAGGATTTTAAGTGGGTGGAATTATTTGAGTAGTGATTAGAATTTTAAATAAGGTTTAGTTATATATTATAGGAATGTAGAAAGGCATATTCAATAGAAAAAAATGACAGTCAGAATCAGAGTGTGATATTCTTCAAATTTGATTCTATTGTTTTTAAATATAAATTTTCTAGAGGGTGAGCCTTGGCATAATGATAAGGTTGTTCTATTGTGACATGGAGGTCTCGGGTTTGAAACACGAAAATAGCAGGGTAAGGTTGCATACATCTGAGCCTCCTCGGACCTCTCAATGGCGGGAATCTCGTGCAATGGGCTGCCCCCTTTTTATGTTTTTAGTATAAATTTTCTGTACATCACATAGGACGATCTGGCTCTTAGATTTTTTCTTGTCTTGTTTCATATAGATTCATATTCCTTCGCAGCTACTGCACTTATACCATACTTGACCACAAGTTTCTTATTCTGCAGGTTTCTCTAGTGATAAATTACGACCTTCCAAACAATCGAGAACTTTACATACATCGGATCGGTCGCTCAGGGCGTTTTGGGCGTAAGGTATAACTTCTCTTTCAGTCCCTTTATTAGAGGAGAAGCTCGGTGTTTGGTGTCTTAGGCTTTTTTTCTGAATTTCAACATATGAAGTTCAGTTTTTTTGTGTACGGATTTGACATCACATTTCCTTGCTATTATGTTACGTTCTGCATCATTCTGCTTCTCAACTTTCATGGAGATGCCATTGGCTGCACATGACCTATGTTAGCCTCGTGGCTTATGAAGGAATGGAGGCACTGGTTTTAGTATCTGGTTAACCTCTCATTAGCAGCTCGGTTCTTGGCTGTTTTTGTTGAATAGCTCCAGTCACTAATGCTACATTTGGTTCAGACATGAGTGTTGGAATGGAATGGGAATTCCAGGTTTGGTGCCATTCCTGTTTTTAGTATGGCACTAGATCTAGGAATCTGTTTCCTTTGGTATCACGTAGCACTCTTAAATTGGACGAATGGCCCTTCCATGAGGATATGCATGAAGTATATTTTTGGAAAATAATCCGATTAGTAATATTTGTGCTAATAGTATATTTGATATGAGTTAACTCTTGATAATTATAATATAAAATATAAATATAAATAATTAAATTAAATTAAATTAAAAATTATTATTATATTAAAAATAATAAAAAATATTAAGTAGCATTATAATATTAGATTAACTGTTACTTAAAGATTTATCGTGTGTTATATTAACCTATGTCACATGGATACTTGTGTGTGGCTCCAACAATGAGTGAGATATTTTTCCGGACCATATATACATTAGACACTTGGATACTTGGCCTTCTTATTGTTTTCCAACTTTTTCATGGACATGGATAATTTGCTCTTTCGGTAATAAGTTCAAACACCATGTTTTTTTTTTCACTTTATTGGAGGTGGTCAAGGATGTAGATATTGAAATAACTTTTTTAAAAAATATGAAGAAATAAAATTCAAATTTTATTAAATAAAAATGAAACAAAATATTCATAATATAATAATAAAAATAAAATAGTATTAGACAGATGTAAATCGTAATGTTCAAAGAAAATATTTGAATTATAAAATAGAAAAAATATCATTCTCATGTTTATCAGGCTAAATTAAATGTTATAAGTGAATTGATATTCCTTTTGCGTACATTCCACCTAGACAGTGGATCGAGAGTATTGATTCCCATTCCTTGCTTTCCATTCCCTTTTCATTATATTTCCAATTCCAGCTCTTTTTGATTCCTGCTCACCAAACATAGGATGAGCCTCTTTCCCTTCGCTCCATGTGTTGCAGTTAAGAGTCTCTTTGCTGGTTTATTTGACCATAATTTAGACTGAACCGTTGATCTTAAAATAATCACTCTATATGGGCAGGGTGTGGCGATAAACTTTGTGCGCAAGGATGACATCAGGATATTAAGAGACATCGAACAGTATTATAGTACTCAGATTGATGAAATGCCAATGAATGTTGCTGATCTTATTTGACAAACCTGATGATAAGATGCAGTTTACAGCTGTGGAAGTTACTGAAGGGATACACTGGGAAGCAGTCTCTTGGTGGATTTCTTTTTTTCTGTGTTCTGGTGACGGTAAGCTCTGCCTTTTTCCTGTAATCAAAGCTTGATGGTTGCTGGTGTCTGGGAGCAGCATGATCACAATTGACTTTGCTTTTGGAAATATGTTGAGATGTCCGTGTTTGGATGGACAGGGCATGTAATTTCAAGCTGATGACTTCATTACTGACAATCTGAGTGTATGTTGATATTCTACTGTTGATGATGTGTTATTGTCAAATGTTCCAGTATTTGATAGATGAGGTGTATGACGGTCATGTGCCTAATTATTAATTTAACTGGTGTATCTGTTTGCATGGTTAGTTGTGCCTGCTGAGTTTAGTCCACTAAATTTACATTTAATCTTTGATCTGATCAACAGCTCAACTGACCGATTACAAGATCGACATTGAAATAGCTTACACTTTCAACGGCCGGTTGGTTCCCAGGCTAACTCAGTCTGCAGTATAGTTCCATGCTTCAGGACTTCCCCTTGTGTGTCTATATTTTGTTGTTGTAGGAGGCCGGTACCTCATCTCTGTCGTGGTTCACAGTGAGGGATCAGTACAACAAAGAGGCAAGCTATGAGGTTTCAGACTTCCAGTACATATCCTTGATGATATTAGCTGCATATGTTGGAACTTGTAAACCATCAAACCAGCATTTTACCTGCCTCCCTGTTCATGGGAAATTATTCAGAACGTAGATGCCGACGGTATGGGGTGCTGAAGCTGGTAACTGGATTTAAATCTGGCTGGTAGATATCAGGGAGAAGATTCAGGAAGAAGAATTATGGTCTGATGCATTCTGTATTCACTTATGTTCGCGTATCTGAATAAAAGCCACATGACGTTTGATCAGATTCTATGCTTCTGTACAAAACCTTCTAGATAGCAGTCATTTCAATCAACCAGGTCATAGTCTCGTAGGTTGAAATTTGCATGTAGTTCTTTTCATCGGGCCCCATTGCGATATCTGTCAAAAGTCATTACAGGTCCCTTGCTTTTTCTCATGATTAGCCACAAATGTTTCTTATCGTTCTATTCCACGCCGATCCTGCACAGGAGATGGACCAATTGGTTAGGAGGCAGCCCCCCTTATGTTACAATCTCTGAGTGGTGGATCTCTAAAGCTTCTGCATCAAAAAAGTGCCACCCTATCAAAGATCGTCAGCTATGTAGCACTAGGTTTCATCTTTAAGCATCAGTGTCGTCAGGGTATTGCTCATCCTATGACTTCTTCAAGAGGCCACTGCTCATGAGATCAAAATTTTAATTAATTATCAAAGAATAGCCGTATGATGGTTGCATTTCATTAATCTTGGAAGAGCAACGCGGGTTATAAAACCATGCGCAAAGGAAACATCGCACGTTCCTTCCAGCTCACTTAAAAATTTAAAAAATCATGGAATTAAAAAAGAATACCCCAACCATGAGAAGCCTTTGAATTCAACGTCAATACGTCATTTGAATAAACTAAAGCTTGATGTTATGTTTCTTGCTGCTTTTCTTGTCTAGTTGCAAATCCTTCTCGAGGTCATGAATTTTCAAATTTAAATACTCGATCTGCCGCCCATTGGTTGCGTTATGCTCTTAGTTTTTTATCCCCTCTTTTCTTTTTTTGGCACAGAACCACTCTTTTCTTAATCTGGAATTTTCTAGAGTATTGTAAATTATTACCCCGTATCATTGCTTTAACGAAGTCTCCTGAAATCATGATTTAGAAGCAGGAAGAAACCATGACTCAAATTTCCTGAATCTCCGGTGACTCTTTTTATAATAATTGTGAGGCTCCACAAATCCATCAAGAAAACAGTAATCTGAAACGGTTGTTCAATCGTCCACCGACAACATAGTTACTTCAATATGAGAGATGAAACTGCCGATGACTCAATTAACACTTTCGCTGCTTCCCCTATACAGTTTACAGAAACATCTACGTGGAGGAACATACCCCAGTCATAACCATATGAAGTCAAAACTCCGTAGAAGAGCATTAGGAGTGCTAGCACGAAAACAGTATCTTTGGCTTCTACGATGGAGTTCCACGCATGAACCATCCGTTAGTTAGAAAGTCTCTATGCAATCTAACTAATCCCACAACACCTAGAGGAAGAAAAGAAAAAAGAAGAAAAGAAAGTGTCATGATCTATTTGTCTCTGTAACATAGTTAACAAATCAAAGATTGAGACCTCAGACATGCTTTTCTTCTTCCTTTTTTATTATGGTACCTAAGCGTATCTTTGTGCACTCGGTCACCACATGACAAGTTTGCAGTAGAGCTCTCCCCTCGCTCCAAGTGTCAAATCCTCGTCTCTCCGCCCTTGGATTCCTTATGCTCTGTCCCATTTCACCACCTTCCCTTGGGCCTCTCACTCTCCAGGCCTGCCATGCAGCATTATATAAGTCCCCACAACCATCAGAGCAGCCCTCCAAATCGACGCGCTCTCCATTCTTCCCATAGTTCCCGTCTCTTTTGGTTTAATAGCCAGGGCAGCCATGTTTCCCTCCAAGGCTTCGTGCGATCCTCCTTTCGAAGAGCTCTACAAAGCTTTGTTGAATAACTCCATCGCGCAGTGCTCCCAAGTCCAAGTCCATGAAGTCGTGGGGGAGTGCGAGCTTCCGATGATAGACCTGAGCGGACTCAGGAGCGGCGACGAAGACGAGCGGCGTGCTTGTGCTGCGGCAATCGCAAAGGCCTCCTCGGAGTGGGGCTTCTTTCAGGTGCTGAGCCATGGAATCAGCACCGAGCTCTTAGGGGAGATGAGGAGAGAACAAATGAAGCTGTTTGGGATGCCTTTCGAGAAAAAAACCAGCTCTGGGCTCTTGAATAACTCTTACCGGTGGGGAACTCCAACTGCCATGTCTCTCAGCCAGTTCGCATGGTCAGAGGCCTTCCATGTCCCTCTTGAAAAGATCTCGGAGGAGGATGGTCGCAGCGGGGAGTTCGACTCCCTCAGGTATTCGTATTTCCCTCTGATACCGCATTTAAATCCTACTGCAATGTCCAAAATGCCCATCATTTGACATCTTCCCGTAAAAGGTAGCGGCGATGCTATCATAGTATCATGGCTGACGAAACTTTGTTCTGCCAGGGCGGCGATGGAGAAGCTTGCCGGGGCCATGTCCGAGCTTGCTCGGATGCTTGCGGGAGTTCTAGCCGAGAATCTGGGCTGTCCTGGGGAGTGCTTCATAGAGAACTGCAGCGAGAGGACATGCTTCCTTCGATTGAACCGGTATCCACCATGCCCATTCTCACCAGAGACCTACGGTTTGATGCCCCACACCGACAGCGACTTCCTCACCATCCTTCATCAAGATGAGGTTGGCGGCCTGCAATTGATGAAGGATTCCAAATGGGTTGCTGTCAGGCCGAATCCGGATGCTCTCATAGTCAACATTGGAGATCTCTTTCAGGTATCTGAACTGGGCAACTCTCTACATCTGTTTACAGCACAAACAGTCAGCAAATGCTTTTATTTTCACTGAAGTTCAAAAAAAACACGTGTACTCCAAAAACTATTACGATTTCCAATGGAAAATAAGGACAACCATATGCCGACTTTTTTTCTTAAAAAGTACTGAGGGCTTGGACCGCTTGGTCAATCATTTCGGCTGGGTATCGATCCGCAGCCACTGCCACCTTGTACAGAAGTAAGCCGTGGCCCATGAAATCATATCAAAAGATGGTTATGATCAATGAACTCAATTATTGCGGAAGTAGAAGTAGCCGCCACCCCCCCAAAAAAAAAAAAAAACCAAGGGCACAAAGTCTAAAGTGCCCAAGCTTTTTCATTTCTTTATGCTTGCTTTGGTGTGGTAGTTTTGATGTGGTTCAACTGAACTAAATGCTCTAATCATTAATATGGATATGGTTTGTGGCAGGCGTGGAGCAATGACATCTACAAGAGCGTGGAGCACAAAGTGATGGCTAATGGGAGGTTGGAGAGGTACTCCATAGCCTATTTCCTCTGCCCATCATATGAGTCTACCATAGGGAGCTACGAAGAGCCGTCGCCTTACAAAAAGTTCACTTTCGGGGAGTTTAGAGAGCAGGTGAAGATGGATGTCAAGAAAACTGGATATAAAGTTGGGCTTTCAAGGTTTCTCATCTAGGCCATTTCTGATCACTCTCTTGCACCTGTACAGATAACTACTACACTTTTTGCCGTACAAATTTCTTCAAAAAAAAATAAAAATCGTGCGCATTAGAAAGAGAGGAAGGACTGTGAGGATAATGACGAAGAAGAACAACTCCATTCTTTAAGACGAATAATTTGTACGTCTGTGTATCAAATACAGTCCATAAGTTTGATCATTAACCATCTTGCTTTTCAATTTGATTGCAAAGATGAAGCATACTATCCCTGTAATAACTACAGTGTTTCAGCATCTTTTAACTCAGAGAGACTTCAAATTTTTGTATCTAGAGTTCCATGTCAAATTTATGAATATTGGATCGTGTATAACTGTTGGTGAGGCCACCATAAGAGGACAGGAGCCAGACAAGACAAAGTTAATCAAATTGGATGTATTTGGACGATTAGAAAAAAGCTAAGATGCAGGGGGGGCTCCATGGCCGGATGGGTTAATTAACCTTGAAAATGGCAATAAAGATTTGGATGTGGTCCATGTGGGGACTGGAATTCGTTGTGCTAAGAACCTGCTCTAATGAAACTTCACATCAGCTGAGTTGTTTATATAGCAATCAGGTGTGAGTTATTGTGGTTTGTAGGTTAAATCTACCTGTTAAAAAATGCTTGTCCTTTGAACTTCCAATACAGCTCTATGTTGAAGACTTGTTTGTATCGCAATGAAAAGTTCGACACAATGAGTTAATAGAAGCAGATAGATTTAGTTTTTTTTTGGTTAAAAAAAAAATCTGCTAGCTTTTGATCAAGAGCTGTGTTTACAGGTTCTTCCACTTGGAGCATGCTTGCTGGTCATTTATTTTAAGATCACAGAAGCAATTTCAGGCTTAAAATGTTTTTATCTCATTAAAATAGAGTTCCTTTACAGATCATTGTTCTCGCATTAAATCATCCATCTTGTCAAACCACAGCTTAGTTTTTCATGTATGATTTTGGATTAAAATCTATTACTCAACCCGGCTACCTTTTCATTCGAGAATTAGACCTCCTCCATAAGTGGTGAAGAAAATGTTAAGGACCTTAGCTATGTGTTTGTGACACCTCCTACAATGATATCAGGTAGCTTTTAAATAAGTGGGTCGATCGAGCTCTATCTCTACTTTCCTTTTAAATAAAAAGTATATGGGGAAGCTAATCATCTAAATCAAGGGAGAGTAATAAGTGATTGGCAGACAAATAAGACACGCATATCATTATAAAGAAGAAAATGAAAATGAGAAGAATCAAAGTAAAAGAAAGAAAAGCTTGCAAACCCAACAAAAGATATGGAGGCAAGAGATTCTATACAACACTGGCCCAACCTTGAATGGCCAACAATCATTTTGGTCCAGGTTATGACATCTTAATTTCTCTGAAATACAGTGAAATAACTTTCGATAAGAATCTGGCGCATCATTCATAAAGTACATATTAATTAGTGTATTTCCTACAAATATACAAAACTTCAATCCTACTTGAACAATTTGGTTATGAAGGTGTCTCCCATAATTTATATAGGGCAAAGAAGCAGTAGCAGAAATAATGGCTGCAAATGTATACTCATCTGGGTTTGGGCCCTCCATATAGAGACATTGTTCATAATGAGTAGACATTTTCGTGGTCTTTTCTCCATCGCCGATATCAGAATGCCCGGCGACAATGACTGAATTCTAAGAGACCAAGTCAGGTGTCTCAATCCTCTCAAAAACAGATGGTGCAGTTTTTATGTCCCCACAGCTGGTGTACATGTCGAGCAGGCATTCTGTGACTGGATATCTGGTAAAAATTCAGACTTGATCATCCAGGCCTGGGTAATTCGCCCTCTGTTTTGATCCCATGTTCTCCCATAAGCACTCAAAACTGGGGAAGACGCGCTCTGGTTTGGCACTAAACCAGTCCCCAACATGCGGCTGAAGACTTGCAAGCCTCTCTCGAGACTACCATGAGAATTATAGAGTTCCAAGCAATGACATCTCTCTTTTACCCATTTTACTGAAGACCCGGTCAGCAGCTAGTTTGAACACACATATGTTGTTTGAAAAGCCACAAGTTGTGACCCGGGAACAGATGGGTCCTGGAGGGAAGATGAGGCTTGGACGAGGCAAGAGAGTGTGGAAGCATTGGGTTTGAGGCTCTCAAAGTCCATTTTTTGGAACAAATGGAAAAAAGAACGGCAATGTAGGAGATGATGTTTCTCGTTGGCATTGTGTCGACGACCTTTTGGGTGTCGCCGAGTGAGCCTCACTTGGCGCATAGGGAGAGGTTGTTGCGAAGGAACGGGCGCGAGGTTGATGGTATGAATCGAGGATGAGGGCGTGGAGCTGGCAAGCGTTCCGCAGGGTGTTTGGAGAGGTGCGCAGTTGGTGGAGAGACGGCAGGATTAGGCTGAATTTTCAATAGAAACGAAGTTTTTATGATTTGGGTTATGGATTCTTTGTTCGGATATTTTTATAAAATTGAGCTGAAAATGTGGTAGGATTTATAAATTGGACCAATCCTTTGTCAACCAAACACCATCCAGTTTAAATTCTATAAGAACAAAAATATCTATAAAGATTTTTTTCTTTCTACAACCCAAAGGCTAGGATTTATGCTGGGATTAGAGTCATTAGACACACACTTAGGACTCGTTTGGTTTGCGGGAAGCATTTTCCTTCCTAGGAATATGATTCCTGGGAAACAAATTCCTAGGAAGAGGATGCCTAGGAAAGTATTTTTGGTATGTTTGGTTGACCATGGGAAAGTGACAAATTTCCAAGGTGCTTATGTTTGGTTGGCCATCCACTTTCCTAGGAAAGTTATATATAATTTCTATTATGCCCTTAATAAAAATTAGATTTTTAATGCCTCTTTAATGCTTCTTTAATGCTGAAGGGACTTTTTGGGAAAAAGTAAAAATGGAGTGATTCCTGCCTCATGGGAAAGTAACTTTCCCATGTTTCTCATGGGAAAGACTTTCCCATGAAATGTGGGAATCACATTCCCATGGGAATATAACTTTCCCTTCTCTCTCCTTTGAAAACTCCAACCAAACAAGAGGCATCTCATTACTTTCCCGTTGACCACACTTTCCCCCCTTCTTTTCCCACGAACCAAACGAGCCCTTAGAAAATGGAAGTTAGATGGGCCAAGAGGTTTGATTCCTACAGAATTTTCAACCCATTTCTGTAGGAAATTCCAAACAGACCCTTAAAAAATCTAGTAGAATTGGGTTGGATTTTCCATAGATCATGGATTAAATAGTGCCCATATCAATCCAATCTCTCTCCAGCCCAAATTTTGTAGGAAGCCCAAAAATATCTCTATAGATCTTTTTTCTTTTATCCTACAGTCCAACAGGCCCGTAGATGGATTTAGGCCAAAACTAGAACGAGGCTTTGGAAGAAAACAAGCCGGGTATATTAACCGGCCCGATTCATATAGAAAACCCAGCCCAATTTTATTGGATTTTCCAAATACACCTAGTATGTTTAGCTCATAGGTACATCCTAATTTTGGTCTAAATCCTATCTATAGATTTGCTGGACTGCAAGATAAAAAAGTATCTATTGAAGTTTGTTTTTTTCCTCATAGAATTTGGACTGGATAAGGATTGGGTTGATGTGGACCTTACTTAAATATACTATATAATCCATAATTCAATAGAAAATTCAGTCCAATAGATAAGCCTTACAGCTAAGGGGCCTTCCCAACTATAATAAAAAGGATCGGAGGATGAGATCTTGGAAAAAGAGGGAGAGAGTTCTTCTGTAAATTGAAAAGGAAGGAATCCAACACCTTGACCTTGGGTAACTAGAGCAAGCTTCACAAAGGAAGTTTGTAACCGTGCACCAATTTTATTTATTGGAAGGTTATGTTGTGGAAGATTTTAAGCCTGTTATTATAACTTACTTTTGGATCTTGGTGCAGGATGCTTCATATGAAGTCAGCAAGGTTCTGCCGACTTCATTTGGTAGATGCATCCTCATAAAACAGTATTGTAACAGAAGTTCTTGGTCTAATCCTAAGGACTTATTTAGTTCGCGGAAAGCAGCGGAGGAAAAGTATGGTTAGCAAAAAAATGGAGAAATGCTTCTCCTTTAGTTGGAATTTTCAAAGAAGAGAAATGACAAAGTAGCTTTTCTATGAAAATAAGATTCCCAATATTTCATGGAAAACAAAAATCTATGTGGGATGTGGGAAAGTCACTTTTCTATCTACCGAAAATCGAGATCATTTTTTCCCCCAAAAGCATCCTTAAGCTTTAAAATAAAATAAATAAGATCTTTTCTTTTATTAAGAGCATAACATGTATTTTATACAACTTTTTCAAAAAAGTAGATGCTCTATCAAACATAAGTTGCTCTAAAATGTGTTACTTTTTTATGGTCAACCAAACATGTAAAAATCACTTTTTCAGGTATCATATACCTAGGCCTCTGCTTCCCAAGAAAAATATTTTAGTGAAGAAAAAATCTTTCCATAAACCAAACGAGTCCTAAATTACCTGTTTGCTAAATTATGAACTTCATATAAAATTGGCCATGACACTTGCTGAATTTACTCTATACAGAATATCTATATCTATATCTGTTTTTATATCTACATCTATACACATATGCATGCACACACTCATAAAGAAATAATAATAGGTCATTGATTGAAAATAAATTATTCTAAATCTCTAAGTTATAGCATTCATGCAAAGTTAACCACCCCCCCCCCCCCCCCCCCCCCCAAAAAAAAAAGCTGACTTGTTTTACGTGAAATTTGCTTAAGGAAAATTATCCATAATTTTTCAAAAGAAATTGTTCATTTTCATTGGATCCCAATTTAAAAGAATTATATAAAGGCAAGCTGTAACATGAATGAAAATTAGAAAATTGTACCCATACCCTTATTTGAATGCATAGTTTTGGCTTGCTGGATAAGTACATACCATGCCTCTTTTTTTTTTTTTTTTTGATATTTGGTAGGTAGTATATAGTGATATATATACAAAAATGTTCTTACAAGTGGCAATGGAAATAGTAATATAATATTTTGCAAAGTCCCCCCCCCCCCCCCCTAAAATTATATTTTTTAAAAAATGGATCTGATTCAAAATTTGCAAAGTGAAATTAAATTTTATGTTTGATTTTTCTTTTTTTTTTTGGAACAATAGGGCAAGTACGAAGTATAAATAACAATTTTTATCTTGACTATTACAATAGAAACTATCATGCTCTCCCCTTTTAGCCATTTCCATTTTTATAAATTTTAAATATATCTATAATTCCCCACTCCATGTAACATTGTAACTAGGCCTCTTTCAAGGATTATTTGTAAATTATGTACCAAAAAGGAAGAATTATTTTTAAATTTAGAAATAGAAAATTGATAATTAAATTAGAGATAACCATATTCGGCGTCCGACATGCCGCATTAGGGGAAGCTGGATACAACAAGGTACCTCTGCCTTTCCAGTCTTCCAACTCGAAAATCCTC
Source organism: Phoenix dactylifera (assembly GCF_051530095.1). Taxonomy (NCBI): domain Eukaryota; kingdom Viridiplantae; phylum Streptophyta; class Magnoliopsida; order Arecales; family Arecaceae; genus Phoenix; species Phoenix dactylifera. The sequence goes on from NC_143205.1 coordinate 19,157,338, forward strand.
TTCCAACCCTCAAACCGGGTCACGGCACCCAGCCAGCTTCGACAAAGACAAGGAGCCACCCTTTCCCTTTCCTGGAAAACTAGACCTCCCGACGAGCCCCCGGGGACCGATGTCCGATCGCGTCGCCGACCACGTCGGAAACCTCGTCAGGCGGCTGTCTCGCCTCCTCAACCGCAAGATCGCCGACGTCCTCATGCTCCTCTTCAACCACAAGGTAAAACCCTAACCCCATAACCTAAAAATTCTCAGATTGAACGAGCTTCGATTCTAATGTCGGGTGGATGATGGGAGAATTCGTCGGTGGCTTTTTTTTTTTTTAGACGGCGGGGTCGCTCGGAGCCGTCGCCGGGTTCGCCATCGCTGTGGTCTTCGCATGGAAGTTCCTGCGGTCGCCGCCGGGAAGACCGAGAAGGAATGCTCAGAAGCGGAGGATTACTCCGTCGGCGAGTCAGCCGGCGGGTGGAGTTGGTTCCAGCTCGGAAGGGGTCGCGCCAGTGCTGGAAATGAAGGAGCCTGATGAGTTCGAGGCGATTGGTGCTCCAGTTCAGGTAAATTTTGTGCCTTTTTGTTCAAAAGATTGAGATTCGTGCTTCTTGGCTTGGCGAATGCTTACCCCTTTTCCTTTTGGCCAACGTTTGCAGCTCAGTCTCGGAGAGATTGTGAAGAAGAAATTGAGTGGCTGCCGAATGGTATACAATTTGAACAAAGTATTCCTGATGTCTGTAATGTTTTAATATGTCTCAATAACAATAATCATAATTTTATCTCATATGAAATTGAGTGGCCGCCGAAAGGTATACAATCTGAACAAAGTATTCCTGATGTTTGTGATGTTTTAATATATCTCAATAACAATTGTCATAATTTTCCTTCATATCTGCTGAATTTTTATGTGATTTGTAGTACAAGCTTCTGAAACTCAGCTGTTAACTGGATTTAGTATGGCGTGCGGTTTATGGCCTTTAATCTTTGTTTCAGATCCGTTTCCTTTGACTTCATCTTGTGGCTTTAAGTCGACAGTAGATGGTGCACCTTTGCTCATCCCCATTGTTCTCATAGAGGAAAACCTGTATACTTAATTTCCAGTTGTTTGGCATTTTTTCTTGATTTTAGAACTTCTTTGCATATGTGTCAACTGTGTTAACTCAATTCATCAACCTTATATAACATTTTGTCTGATTTTAATGCCTTACATTCTGCATCCTTATCAGTTCTGACTGATGCTGCTTCATTTTTTTTGGAATAAATGCTCTTGTATGGTTCCCTTTAACAACATGCGGGGAAAAAGGAAAACCTTTCAACCTTCTTTTAACCTTGCCATCTTTTATCCCTATAAAATATTAATTTATCTAAGTTATCTCTAGGTATCCTTTCCCTCACCCTAGCTGACCTGTTTTTCTTTTCTTGCACTCTTCCAGCCCATTGTATGAATCATCTTAGACTGCATGTGTAGCCTTACTAACTTCTCACATTCTTCTTCTTATTTGTATTTTTACAGCCCTTTATGCCATTACTTCTTTGCCATTCCTGAACCAGGATTTTTTTCTTTTCTTAATTTTGTATTTCACAGTTCCACTGCTGATTGCTTTAAATGTATGTTACTTTCCTTTACGTACTTTAAGAACATTAGAGATTCATACGGTCTGTATAATATGATTTTGATTCCACAACCTATGCAGTCTAGTTCTGAAGTTTCTGGTCCACATTTTTATGGTTTATCTGTAATGCCAGGATCTTATTCTTGGGCACTTTGTGATTTGTTTTCTTTACTTGATTCAAATTCAGATTCCCATAGCTACTAGCATATAACATGGTCAAAATTTATTCGTACATCACTATAACTTTGATCCTCTTTTTTAGCTGACTGAATGAACAGTCTTCTCTTTTATGAATAAGTATTTTATGTAGATGATCGTTTTCCCTTTTGTGATTGTACAGTATAAGAATAAATAACAACAATAAAGAATAAAACCTGTTATAACTAAGGTTGGTTTTGGATGAAAACTGGTGTTGGGATTTTGGATTTAGATTAGGTGTTTGGCACATCAGAATCCCACATAGGTCTTTTAACATGCATGTATATGAATGCATATGTTGATGTTTGCTTGTTTCGTCAAAATGAAGGAAAATTGGGGATCCAAAACATGCCTTCCACTTGCAATGGACAAATAAATACCTGTCTTTTGTTTCATGCTCATACCTACTCATATACGCACTTGTATGTGTAAATGTGCAACACTAAATTAGTCATTTTGATATTAAATTAGTCACATGAGGTCATTGGGTGTTCCACGTGCAGGCTATGTTTGTTGGTTGGGATCTGTGTGCAGATCCTTGGGTGGACTATTGATTTTTTTCGCCAAACCCATCTGTGCAGAGTGATTGCAATGACAATTGCCGTTGAGTGGAATGAGGCAACCATTGTGCAAAAGCTTAATTAAGCACTTTTGAATGCTTAATTAAATATGCATCCACCCACCAAGCCAGTGGTGGTATTTGAAGGGTAGTGGTGAATGCATATGCCTTGGCTTGGTGGATGCTTGGGGCCAGAATATTGTACCCAGGCTCATGATAATCTGCAAAATGATCTCATAATTGAGTCCATTGAAATTGCATTTTCTCTAATACACCAACATATTTTGCAGCCTTGAACATTGTATATATATGTGTTAATGCCATCCAAAGTGCATTCCTTCTTGCCCTCCTTATTGACCTCCTTCGTTTCCAATTTTTTGATCACTCATCCTTTCTAGGAGAGCATTTCTTAGAAAATTAACTATAACTCATCAAACGTCTCAGGAAGAACCACATTAATTAATCAGACTCTTCTAATTGAATATTATGGCTATCTTAGAGAATTACTGCATTCAGCTCAGTGCTTGTGCTTCTCGTTTTCGTATGGCTAGGAAAGATGCATGATATTATTGCTTTGAGCGTTGTATCTTCATCCTACCCTATCACGTTTCTTTAATGGATGTATATGTTTGTTTTTGTCAGTTATTTGCAGGGTGTGCTTATGACATTTATACGTAGACTATTACCATCTCTTCTGAGAAAGGAGCTTTTACTACCTTCTATATGAAGCATTTTGGGTTTCCTTTTTTCCTTTTTTCTTATGCAGATGACCTGCCAGCTACTTGGTGTGATCCTGGAGGAAAAAAGTCCAGAAGAGCTTCAGGTTTACAGTTGATTGTACCTCAAGCTGCTCAATCTGTTTTTTTTTTTTCCTTTTTTTTTCAAAAAAAAAAACCCTAGTCCGAGTGAATTGACTTTATGCATATTGTTCTTGCAGAAACATGCTACTGTTAGGCCCTCTGTGGTGGAAATTCTTCTGGAAATCATGAAATATTGTGATCTTTATTTGATGGAAACAGTTCTTGATGATGAAAGTGAGGTATGCATTCATTGAACTTCTAATTTGTAAACTTCAATCTCTCTGATTAATGAATATTTTGGTAGCTTAAAGATAGCTGTAATTTCTATGATGGAATGCTTTCTCATTAAATTTAAGTCCACTTCAATTGCCCTGTAACCTCGTTTGTTGTCTCATCATTATATCATCTACTAAAACTCTGTGGCAGGCATCTTGCTTCTTTTCTTCTGATATAATTCATTTCACTCTGAATATACTATTATTCTACAAACATAAACTGCTGAATATCACTGATGGTGTCCTTTTCCCCGCTGCTTTGCTAATCAAGCTTTGATCATGTTGAAATCATCATCTTATGATCATACCATCTTTGAGATTAACTTATCAAGATATAACTGTTAATTTTTATTTCACTTATTGTTCTGCTAGTCAAGTTTTAATCATGATGAACTTTTGTTTGTTAACAACTTCATAAATCATCAAACGCTGTCTTTGAGAATAACATTTTTTAGCCAAGTGAACTCCATCAGGATCTCTTGAATATATGACAGCAGGCCTGCGTGAAATACATGCAAGGTCTGGCACAATTTAGGGCAAATTTAATTTTTAGATGGTTCTACATGACATGGACAAACTGTATCAAGGCACTGCAGAAACAATGGTAGAAGTATTTTGCATGGCTTTATTGCTTCATTTGTTATGTTTTTAACCTTGCTCTTTTTTTGAAAAATCTCTTTTCTATTATTTCTTTAGTTATTAACTAATATTAAAAACTGCCACTGTCTTATTCTTTATCCAAAAAAAACTGATGTAATCAGCGATGACTGATGACCTAAGTATTTGACATTTCATTTCCATGGAAGATTTTGTTTGTTATATCTTTGGACTGCAGTTTACTTTACTAGTGCGGTCAAACACATGATTTTAGCATGGTCAAACTTTGATGTGCGTAAAACTGTAAATGGTTCTAATTTAAATTTGTCATTCTTGTGTATAATGAGAAAAAGCCTGGTTGCAGGAAAGGGTTCTTTCAGCCTTGGAGAGTGCTGGGCTTTTCCAATCTGGTGGCTTGATCAAGGACAAGGTACATATGATTCATTTTGGAACTTTTGATCCACATTTCCCTTCCTGGATTTTTGGTCCTCTTTGCTCCTTGTGGTTTTCTGGGGGTGTTAGAAGCTTTTGGGCAGTTGAGGAATTTCTTGGGGAAATTTGCCCGCGTGGGGCTGAGAGCAAGGGGGGGTAACTCTATAGGTGATGAGCATATAAGAATGTTGGCTGAAGGTTGAGATGATCTCTTGGGCATTTTACATTGGAGGTTCATTGGATAAGAACAGAATTGGAGGTAACTTATGCCAGAAAAGAGATGAAAATGGTAAGGAACTAGGGGATAGAGGGAGCAAGATTCAGTTATGAAAAGTGCTATCAAGACTTTGTAAGAATAAGACTTAATGTGTTCTCTCTTCAATAATCTAGATCCATGAAGTTGTTGAAACAAGGTTCATTTGAAATAATTCGATGGTAGAGTTGTTAGCTGGCTGAGATCGACCCCACTGTTTTTAACTATTGCACTCATTTATCTGTTGCCCGGGGTTGTGTATCACCCTGCAGACTGCCTAGAATGTGAGCCTTCCCCTTCCCTCCGTTTCTTTCATATTATTCTTTTGCCTCTATCTTCTCATGTTCTCTTCCTTTTCATGCATAAATAAAGCTGTGATCTTTGAGGTCAGGATTTGAATCTATTAATTTTCTGGTATTCTCCAGCTGTATTAAAAATCGCTGCTTGATATGGTTTGCTTATTGTGAAAGTTTCCTGTAACCTCTAAGAATCGGATAGTATTGCTTGCTCTGTAGAATCCTTTTTTTTTTCTGTCATATGCCGGTTCACTATTCTTGATGCTTTCCTTGATTAAAAATTTTCCAGGTCCTCTTTTGTAGCACTGAGAGTGGGCGAACCTCTTTTGTTCGACAGTTGGAGGCAGATTGGCATATTGATACCAATCTTGATATAATCTCTCAACTATCTGTATGATCCTTTCTTTATTTTATTGTTTTATTAATAGCTTATATTTCCTCGTTTTGCTGCTGATATTTTGAGGACCATATCCTCCCATTCAGCGCTTCATCAGACACCAACTATTTATCTCATCAATGGAACCTGGACAAATAGCAGCAAATGTGTTCACTTCTACAAGTTTGGAGCAGTACTTCTCTTAGCTGGGATGAAAAGCAAAGGGCTATACGGTATCTTTTTTTTTTTTTGTCCTTGGTAGTGGCGAACAGTCACCACATTTACCTGTTGTTTTGGCATCAGTGTTTCAATTTATTTGGGCTCGCAGAGATGTAGAGTGATCAATGATTCCGTTTAACGCATGTGGCTGCAACGCTGCCTATGATGTAATTTTTTTTTCTTATTATGTACATGCTGAACTTTGGAAAAACAGTGATGATGTCGTCTAAACTGATGCTGTATTCTGATCTTCTCAAGAGCCTTCAGGGAATATTTGTAGGAAAACGAGTATCCACTTTTTTTCGTGTTTTTAACCCTGTGGTACAATGGAGTGATTTTGCCTTATTTAAGGGATTTAAGACATATAATTTAGAATAATAATCTTGTTTGTATTTTAATTTTATAGTTCAAATGAATTTTGTTTTACACTATCTGCATTGATTTATAATAAATAAATATAAAAATAATTATCTATTTGGATAATAATAACAATATGTATTATATTTAAATTATTTATATATTTGTATTTCAAGTTTATTCGAGCTTAGTTCAAACGAGCTAAACTTGAACCAAATTTTGAATCAAGCTCGAGCTAGTTCGTGAATGGCTTGTTCATCTGCGAGCCCTAGGTTTAGAATTTGTTCCACCAAATTTTTTCTCTTTTCCGCTCCTCCAATATCTCATTTGTTATCATCTCCTAGCTCTCCTCCATATCCGCCAGTCTTAGAGTCCCAATTTACCTGCAAGTCCGATATGAAGGATCTGATTGAGTTGGAAGATGGACTTTCTTCGGAGGTATTGTTCCAAGTTTTGTCTTGTGTCAGGAGGCCTTGGTTATATCTTCTATGCCCAAGAAGTTGATGGGTTATGGCTTTTGATAACCCATGCAGCCTTTGGTCTCGTGCCAGGTATATGGTCTGCATTGAGGAGTGTTGATTTTTTTTTTGAATGAGGTTCTGGATCGCTATAAAATATATCTGATTAGAATTACTTTGTTGTGGGACCCGACTTGCCGTTGAAGTTTCAAAGATTGCAAACGAACATCCGAAAAAGCGGATGACCTTTTTAATTTTTACCCAGATGTATATCATTGTGCTTTTGTAGCAGTATTTGCTTGATTCATATCTTAACTCTTGGGAGAGGCTTTGAAATTATAACTTTGAAGCTGTTTGCTATAGTGATCCATGCGGACAGGGCAACGTCTGAGGAATCCAAAAATCAAATATAATTCATCACGACCACTTTGTCCTAAATTCAGGTTACTCATCATGATTTATAATATCGGAATTTTCCAAAAACTAAATTTTATTCAAAACCATCTGTTTTGAAAAGATTCATTATACATAAATTATATAAATAGCTAAGTATTAAAAGGGTATAATGTTAACAGTATTGTGAAATGGATAGTAGGTTGTTTCATCACCATAGACATGAAACTATTTAAAAGAGTAGAAATACCATAAATATAAGAAATAAATTTACTAAATTTAACTTCCCTGCCTGAAAAACCATACTAAATTTAAGGATAGCCTTACAAAAAACTACAATATTGATTTTTATATTTTGTAATCATATCGACAAGTATATTCAAAAATATTTTAGTTAAATTTTGATTTGCACCTCCTACTCTACCACTGCATTGTTGCAAAATTGTGGTTTCAAAAATATCTCAACCCATCAATTACGTTTTTATTCTTTAAAATTTATTCGGCAAAGAATAATGATTTAATATAAAATATCTTATATTAATAAATAATGGAATTGTTGTCGATGTCAGCTGAAGTTTCTATCTATTTAACAGTGCATGCAACATTATCCATTTTACTCTTCCTCGTTGCCTGATAAATTTTCTCTTAGCCTCATTTATTTTAAAACCATTCTTATTAAAAATGACATCCTCGTTAAAAGTTAAAACCCTCCATCCGAGCCTCCCTCTCTCTCTCCCGCAACTCGGATCGCGTACTCGCGTTACTCGATCCCGCCCTGCACGAGAACTCGTCCGCTTTCTCGAAAGCGAGGTTTGTGGAAAAGCCCGCTAAATCCCCTCCGTCGCCATAAAAAAAATTACAAAAGAAGAAGAAGAAGAACCTCTCTTGGCTCTCCATCTACAGTCGCATATTGGTGCATTCTTCGACGGATCTCCTCTTCCACTGCTCTCCGATCAAAAACTCGATCGGTTGTTTTTTTGGTTCTTAATTTGGTCCAACTATGATCAGAGAATGGCGGAGGATGCCGGACTGCCGGCGAAGTCCGCGCCCAATTCGAAGAAAGAGGGCGCAACGGTTGTGGTGGCAAAGAAGCAGCGCGGGGGATTCGTCTCTTGCTTGTGGAAAGGGATTTTTGGGACCAGAGAAGATTTCGAGAAGAGATTGTTGTACCTCTCCAAATAGGCGGCCTCGATCCACGCGAGGTTAAAAAGAAGGCCTCAGACGTCGAGGAAGATGGTCAGGAATACAATTGTTCTCTCGGTCATTCTAGAGGTTGGATTCCTCTTGCTGCTTCTTGGACTCTATTGAGCTTGTTTAAAGTTCGAAACTTTATGTTAGCTAACTGGTTCTTTTCTGGTTGTTCTTCTGATCGTTTTACTGAAAATTCCTTCTTCTCAATTGGGGGAAAGTATTTATATATTATCTTTTGTTACTTCCGCCCTTTATTTGGATATCTCATTGTCACTTAAACCAATAACTTGTATTTAAGAGCTTCCCTCAGAGGCTCTTTGCGTATGCTTTGTGTATGTATGAACTATTGCACGCTTTTTCCCCAACTATGTATATCATCAATGTCACTTAATCTTATTCTTTGCTCGTATATTGTTTAAAGCCTATACTATAGTAAAAGCTAGGTAGTAGCACCCTTTCTTTGCAGTCTCGTTATCTTTCACAAGTATGCTATCTTCTTTATCCGATATGCTTTCTTTCTAACGTTTGCTAGCCTATACTCATCATGTTTTCTTATTTACTCTTAAAAAAAAGATATCATATTTTCTTATTTAAGCTTACCTTCTTACAGAACATCAGAGCTACTAGATTCTTTCTCCTCTTCCGATTCATTAGATGCATCGTAGTAGTAACTCCTTTGGTGGTTCTCCTTGTGGCATCAGCAATTTTGCCATCTGCATGGGTCAACAGCAACCAGCGGACCGCCATGGCTTGGACTTTGTCGTTAGCCCAATTTATTGCTTCTTGATCCTAAATAGACTGGTATTATTAACCTGGCAGTCCTGTCTATATTTGGACTCTGGACGTGAACATCAACTGCAAATGTACATGGACATATGACATCTTGTGAAGTGAAATCAGTTCTTTATTAATTGCTGGTCTTGTGTGTTAATTTGCTATTTCACCATTAAAATATGTAGTTAATGTGAAAAAATTGGTGATATATGCTGATTTAGTGTATTTTCTATTGCTTATTCAGATTTGGGACATTCTTGTTATGGCTTGATTACTCTTCATACTTGGTTTTGAAAATTGCAAAACCTTCTTATTGTCTTTGAATATAGTTGGCTAGTGGGTTATCAAAATACATTTTCAATTTGAACTAGGTTCTTATGATGGTTGATATTCTTACCAGGTGGTGGCAGTGGCTTATGCTATCATGACGACAAGATCAGTGGATTTAAGTTGGTAGATGAGGGTGATCAGAGTGTTGCCTATTTTTGTTTTACCTGGCTTATTAGCTGTAATCTATTCAACACTTGTAAGCTTCACAAAAAGGCGTAAATATCTTGAACTTTAAACCGGCATGGACTTTCCCATTTATCAATTGTTCTTCAAATTTTATTTTTACTTGCATTTCGTTGAACTAATTTAAGCCATGCTTTGCAGGTTTATGCTTAACCAACTTTTATCTATTTTCTCTATAGTGTACTCATATTTTACTCCTTTTTTCAGTAAGGGTTATATTTCACCAGTTTAATGACTTCAGTTTGAGAAAGTTATCTATTCCTATTAGACAATTCTTTGGATGTCAGATGGTAGGGACACCATGAAGTCCAAAACCACAATTGTCGTGATGAATAAGCAGATAAGTTTATGAATTGCTTCACAACAAAAGGGCCTGAATATGAGTACTTTTTGCAGATTAAGTGCAAAAGTTTTCATTGGTAATGCATTTGTAAAAATGCTTTTGAAGCAAGTTCCTAAAAATTCCACTTTCAAGCGTAAAGAACACTGATCGATCTATTAGCATGAGCAATTTACTTGGGACACTTTAGGAGGTACTTCAAGATGAAAGACAAGCCTAATCGAGAAAAATCAACCTTCCTGGCATATATTCTCTCCTTCTGATATGGTTTCGTACAATGCTTTTCTTAATTATGACTTCCATAATATGCTTATCAAGCAATCTTTGTACCGATTCCATTCCCAGACATAAAAAACTACCTTATCAACAAAAAGTGAGTATTGTGAAATTCAAGAAAAGCACCTAAAGAAAGGTAAACTGATGCGAGTGATGTAACCCTTCTAGGTAAATATTATTTCCTTCTGATATTTTACTAGCTTCTATCATTTTGGCTATTAGCACAACAATTTTTGTCCATGAATTTTCTAGAATGTCAGGCTTTATTTTTTGGTTAAAGCTGTTGAATTTTGGAAGTTATTACTTGTGAGAATGAACAATTAATAAATGTATGTTCAGTACCTTATCCACTTCTATGTCTATGTGTCATGCTGCTTTTGATGTTTTTTTAAATATTAGTTTATTTTAAACTTATGTACCAAAGGACAAGGAAAAAGCAAATCAAAAGTGGTGTTTGCATTCATCTTGATTTAGCATCAAATTATTAATGTAAAAGGTGCTGCCACATAAACAGGTAACATTTGAAGTCCCATACAGATCTCTTTTCAACTGTTAGTCTATGTTTTCTGGCATAATTAGATTTTTTCCCCCTTTTTTCAAAAAACTATTTCTGACTTCTAGTATTTTCTAAAGAGCAGCTGGTAACACTTAGAAACATAACTTTGAAAGCTCTTCTTGGTGCCTAAGGTGGCACTAGTGCTAGCTGATAACCAACTGCAAATGTTCTCATGTTAAAGGTTATGACAAATGATGCTGATGTCCATGAGATCTTAATGATTAAACTTTTATACAGTCAAAAAAAAAAGTTCTAGCCAGACAAGCACCTTTTTAGGAGTAGATCAGAAAATTTTGATTCTAATGGCCAAATTTTTTTAATATTTATGTGGTTCCATTTTCTTTTGTCAATGAAGATTCATGTTTGTCTAAATTCTTTTGATAAATCAGATATTGGCCCCTAATTGGATTATCAGTTTTTGGAATGAGAATAGGGAAACTTTCTCTTTTCATTATAAAAGAACTTACAGAAGACCAAAACCTGGTCTCCTTGATAACATGTCTACAAATTGCAAAAACATATGTCAAGATTCATGCAGATCTTAACCTCTATATATACTTAGTTCACAAGCCTATCAGAAATCTGGTTAGTGTAGCACTCTTCCCCTTACTGTCGAAGGAGAATGATATCGGTGGGAAACCAGCTAGCCTAATAATGTCCTACTTTTCTCAGCAACCTGGATTGTCTTATGCTCTGGTCTACTTTTAAGAACATTCTTGTTGCAAAGTTTGATTGTTGGAACTTTGGTTACGCCATCAGATGCACTGCTATATTCCATAAATATTAGAAATTTTGCCAAGTGGATCCTGACTACAGTTCTATGATGCTAGTTGCTTTGTGGGTTTCAAAGAGGATCATGGATCAGAGAACAGGATAATGAGCAAGAAAAAAGTAGAGTACAACATTTGGCATATACCTAACCGACAAGAGGTTCTTTCTTGGGAAAATGCTTCTCATTCTTTAATGCAAAAAGATTTTACCTTAATAAATAGAATTAATCTGACATTCATTCCCTAAAATCAATGTCATCAAGAGTGGGGCCTGTGCTGCAATACAGTAAGACTCAAGACTCTGTTAACGAAATATCTTTCTGCGTATAGCTGGTCTTGTTAATCTTCGTGGAATCAAACATCGAGATTAGCAAGTTAAATGAATCAGTACATCTGTGAAGTTTGAGGAGAATAGAGATCACAGAGGGGATGCTAGGAAAATATAGGTTGTAATAAACTTTGGATATTGGCTGCATGGGTTGATTTGTTGAAATTCTCTGTATTTTTCCTTAATGTTTATGCAGAGAAGAAGAATTCAATTTAGAATAATAACGACTTTCCAAAACATAAAGTTTCATGGTTGGTTCACATGAAGTGGATACACAAAATCTTCAACTGGCCTTAACTATCCGAGTTTGCCTTCATGTCCCATGCTTTGCCACTCACCGGTTCTTTCTATCTAGAGCTACATACATTGTGCTGGACTCTTTTTTGTCACTTCTATCTCAGTTTTCCTTGATGTCCACTTCTTACACTCTATGGTTTTGATAGAAAAGAGAATGCTACACCTCTCCATGCCCACCACTGTCCTTGATACATATGATGAAACCAGTTGATTCTGTCGGTTACAGTTAATCCAATGTGCTTAAATTTTATGCTGTTTCACTTTATTGCCTTCTTGTGTGGTACAATTTGTTATAGTGCTGACTACTTTTCCGTGAGCTCTTCTCTTAATTTGAATGGTGAGATAGGACTTGGCTTGTGAATAGATATTAGATAGCATTATTTGATGTGTAATGGTTTTGATGTACCTGCATACATCATGACATGGTCATTTGTGTAAGGACTAAGGAGCATCTCTTTTTCAGTTTCTATTCACATTATGCTCTATATCGCAACTTACAGAGTTTAAGCTGTTCATAATGGAACATGAGTATTCATGGTTAAAGCAGATATTATTACTTTTGGTAACTTTTAGTAATCCATCCTTTAAAAAAAAAAAAGAAAAAAAAAAGAAAACATAGTCTAAAATGTAAAATGATGCTGATTTAGCTTTCATTCAAGACTCTTTTTGCCAAGTTTATATGATGCATGTTTTGACCGGTTCTTGGTTGTTGAAATGTAGGGGTAAAACACTTTAGATTTTTCTGCATGGGCCGTAGTTGTTAATATTATGTTCAAAAACCCATACCTCATTTTGCTCTGCAGCTGATCACAAGGACCAGAAAATGCTCGAAAGGCTCTTTGCTGAAAGGCAAGCGAAACTCGATGAGCTGAAAGAGAGGACAAACTATTACACAACACAGCAGCTTATCCAGGTGCATTCTGCAATTTTCCCTCTCTCTCTCAATACCTTTATCTTTCTGTTGTTCTGCATACTTTTGTGCATTGAACCTTGTGAAGGCATGCTTTTGGGTATGCAAATGACTATTTGCTGACTGTGGACCTCTGTGGACCCAGAGATATGACCTTGATCCTGCCAAAAAGGCTGCAGCAGCAACTGTTCTGGCTTCTAAGGCGGGCTCAGATTCTGGCTTAAAAGTCTATATGGGAGACAAATCTAATATTAACACTTCTTTGGGTAAAAATAGTGATGTTGAGCTGGTGCAATCTACTGGGCTTCGTAATAGGAAGCCATCACATGGCAGAAGCCATAGCACTGGGAGTGGCACATAGCCTCATTTTATTGATGAAGCCTTCGACCAATATGGTGCTGATGCCGAAGAAGTTTCTGCTTCAAATCAGAGAGTTGTGGAGCACTATAAAGGTTCGGGCCCTATTGACAGGGGATGGCTTGCTCGAATTGCTGCCCTGCTTGTGGGAGAGGATCTCACACAGTGCTATGTGCTCATATATGGCAACTGCCACATGCATAATGGTGGGTAGAATATATATATATATTTTTTCATTTCTTCGACTGTAAATCGCAGAGAATTGACTCCCTGTTTAAATATATTTACAGGGCTGGCCACAGGAAGTAGGAACTTCCATGCATAACATATTACCGCCCACACTGCCATTCATTGAATGGTCTGCAACTACCTGAGGAGCATGAAGTTACTCCAAGTTCTGGCATGTCCACTCCCACCTCTCCAATTGATGGTAGTAGCGGTAATTACAATGCAAACAACACGATCTCTATTTCCGGGAATGCGGTCGGGCGTAGTTTAGCAACTGTTGAAGATCTGCCTGGTGGGGAGACTGATGATGAGAAAGAACTTGACCCTCATGCTACTTGATTCTTGTGCGAATAAGGTAGCTGGTGAACACGGTGCTATTTGTAATATGGCTTGTATCGGACAAATTTTTTGTGGTTCATTGGAATGATTGGTTTGCAGATGTAAAGTTAGTAATTCCTGTTGGATGATTCAGTAATTGCAATTGTTGGTGGGCTTGCAGCTGAAGTATTTGTTGGTACCGGACCGTCTTGAGTCTTGAGAATATATTTGTGCTGTTTGTATATCAAGTGTGTATTGCAGACTTGAATTACATGTTTGTTAGGTTTATAGTCCGACGTCAAGCATCGGATTATACATCAATTGCTGATGGTAGGCAGAAAGGTAAAGGTTACAATGGAGCAGTGGTTAAAAAGAACCCAACTCTGAACACACAAAGTGGCATAGTGGGGTTGCCATATTGTCTGTACAGATTTGCAGTCTAGTGAAGTATTGGATATTTTATTTTCGAAGTTAGTGAAGTATTGGATATTGACCCTTCTGAGATGAGATTAAAGAACAAGGCGTAATTAGTCCGCAACTGGGTCCTACACAACACTTTAATAATGGACAAGCATCACTAAGTGGTAGAATGCTCCACAAGCTGACAGGAAGGTATTGCATCCATGGCCGCATGCAACCATGATACAAAGTTGATGTTTATCTCAAATTTTTCCATCATTCCTTTTGCCCCCGAAGTATGAAATCTAAAATGTTTCTTGCAAAACAACTTTCAAAGATTTCGTATCAGAAACCATCGACAGGGCCATCGATCCGATGGTTAGAGATGCCCAGTGTATGTGGTGTGATGCAAACAAGATAGAATAGCATCACCATCTTGCACTTTGGTGTTATCTGCCGACCATCAATTTGTTAGAAACCGTCACATAACTTTGTGGGAAGAACAGCAAAGTTGCCTTTAGTTATGGGCCACCTTCAACTCGACATATATATGCCCATAGATCCCCTACAATCTAAGAATTGCGTCCAATGCAAACCCCCGGGTACAAATCGTATCTATTTGCTAAAATATACTCAGAATTTCTCATGTGAAATGTTTCAGATCGACCTGGCTTTGCATGCCTGCTTATCGGCAAACTTCGTCGCACTCAGAAAAGATGACATTGCACTAATTTGAGAGCATAAGAATGTGACATCCGAGCAATCCTTCTTGAGTTCTATTTTTCGAAAAGAATCTAAGATTTCGCCTCATACCAAAGTAGAACCAAAATCTAAGCTTTAGATGATATATGATATGAAGTATGAACACTCTTAAGAAAATATCCTTGTCCATTCTTTATACCTCCTTAAATATCTTATATAAGGAAAAAAAATTGCAAAACTGTGCATCAAATGAGAACAACAAAACTAATTTGGCTGTACAGAACCCGTGCGGGCGTGTGTTTAGTTCCATATCAGTTATTCACCAAGAAAATTTTGGATACTTATACAAGACTAAGAAATTCAAAAAAATATCTTCCGACCAGCCATTTTGGATAAGATTCTAAGTTGTGATAAATAGTATGAGAGCGGATTCGGTCTATAACTTACGTGAACTATGGAACACTGTAATACGGATTCATTAGGGCTGACCAAAGGTCGATCGTGGTGCTTGTGATAGATTTGAATGGATTTAAGCTTTTGGCCTGACGAGGACGTCAAAACTTAAATGGAAGGAGTACATGAGGATCCGATTATTTGCTAAGTATATTTTAGGTATTTATATAGAATAAAAAAAAAAAATCTTACGCGTAGTTAAGCCAAGGGCGACATGCTTGCACAGGATGTCCCTCCGTGCATTTGTGAGGCGAAAGAAGCCACTTAACACGCCTTGCCACGTGGGTAGCCGCTTTCCCTCTAATCTTTTATGTAGACCCCACATTAATACGTTAGCCTGGGTCCACACAAGAAGCTGAGGAAAAGATGTAGCCAACTGCGGGTGGGATGCGCAGCGACTCGGAGATCAGAATCCACCCACCTGGAAGAAATCTGATGCAGTGTGGGTTGCAGAGGAGCCGCTGGCTTCGAGAGCAGGACGAGAAAAAAAAAAAAAAAAAGGAAAACTTTGGGGAGCGAGCGAGCGAGGCGCCCTCGGGAGCAAAAAACGGCCAACGGGAGCGGCCCGCTATAATGACAGCCACAAGACCGAACCGTTTTCTCTTTCTCTAGGTGGCATCGCATGCAAACATACGTCTTAATCTACGGCCACCCGTATATTGTTTCCAAGCGTACGGAAAAAATTCCTCCTCGAGGTACACCTTTTGTTTTAATCTAAATTGATATCAATAATAATCGTTCGGAGAGTTTAAAGAACGCTGAATCGATTAAGAAGAAACAGAGCAACCCAGTAGATTTTGAGGAAGCCAAGGTGGGTGTTTTTTTTTCTTTCTTTTCACTTTGTTCTTGCTGTCTCTTTTTATTTTAAAGACCTGGGAGGATTTGTTAATTTGTTGTTTGATTTATTGGGGTAGTAAAAGTTCTGTTCTTTTGCGGTATTGTTCACTTTTTTAGATAAAATTCCTGGGCATCTGAAATGGGGATTAAGGTTTTCTCAGCTGGTTTGATTTTCTTGGATTTGATCTGTTGTTTGGTGGGAGAAAGTTAAGTTCTTGATTTGATTCAAATCTGAAGTTCCCAGAGACCATCTATCTATATAATCCTTTCCCTTTCTTCTATTCTGTTTGTTTTTTTCTCCTCTGTGGGGTTTGGGATAGAGTTTTATGATATGCAATTTTGTTAGGTGTTGTGTTCTGTGATTGAATCTCTGCAATCAAAATTGGGTTTTGGGGATTTTTTTCCTTCTTTTTTCTCTTTCTTCATTTTGGATGAGTTTTAGATTGATGGATGAATTCCAAGAGAAATGTTGCGACGTAGGGAGCAATAGTGCCACTTTGGAAATCCGAAGGGAACATTACCGATACCCTCATCAGTTCCCAAGCTCTTCGTTTGCAGCCTTCTTCCATTAAAAGATACATCTTGGATTTCCCCAAATTTTTTTTTTTTAAAAAAAAGGGTTCTTTCAACCATGTTACTAATCTTTCAACCATGTTTTATAGGAGAAGCAGTTTGCCTTGTTTTAATAAGATGACCAACTCATTCTAAATTTCTTAGATAGAATTCTGAATTCATCTTTAGATCACCTGTGCCAAAGGCTTGCTCTTTTAATTCTAATCATTACTTTGCCAGTCTCAATTCTTTCTTTCATGGTGTTGTCTACGGTTGTGGCTGTAGAACATAATCTTTATTCAGTCTCTGATTCAATTGGCGCTTTTCCTACATGAAACAAAGTTTCGATACCTTCCTCTTTTTTTTTTATTGCTCTTGTATTAATTAATGTTTCAGATACAAAGTCCCATAACAGAGCCGCAACTGTTAATTCTATATAATAGATGAGGTTCGATTCCTTCCTCTTTCTGAGCTGTTCCCTCTGGTTTCCTTGTTAAGTTTTCTGTGGTCTATGCAGGAAAGTGATACCTTTCCTTCTTTTAAAGCTTAGGCAATCCTCAATGGTAGCTGGCCTTATGATTTGCCTTGAATGCATTAGAGGATCCTATAGTTCATCATCTTGCAACTTTGGATTTTATATGGTCGGATTACCTTATTGCATAGCTCTTTGCGTAGTGTGGAGTGAACTCTATTTTAAACAAAATCCAGAAGGTGCTTCTCTTCAATCCTTTTCAGTTTTGCTGTCAAAAATGAACAATCAGCTCATTACCTTGTTAGTAGGACTGCTAATCCATCTACGAATTGTTCGTTCTGTGAGTTTCGTAGTCTCGGGCAAAAAGAGGGGCAATGGAGGACATGATCTACAAGGGGAGCATCCTTCGGATTAAGAAGTGTGCATTTGATCTCCTTTCATTGGAGGAGGATCTGGTAGATGATGATGAGGACTCATGGGAGCTGATGGGAAGAGATCTCCGGCTTAAATCGACCTTTTTGTACTGTGATCTCAACCATGTCATCTCAAATGCTCGTGACGAGCACAAGAAGACTCTCACTGACCTTGGCAATAAGTTGTTCTACTTCATGGAAGAGGTACGCACGCTAGCTTCTCTTTTTCCCTGTTTCACACCTATTTTCAGTGTTAAAACAATTGAGATGGGTTATATGAATGCCATTCAGGCGTTCTCTCTCTGAAGGTTGAAGGGTGAAAGAACTGCCTTTTGATCTCTTTGGTTTCTCAAGTAGCAACCAGAATTCGCATATAATATCGATAAGGTTAACGATAGCAAGAAACAACAGTAGTAGAGTGCTAGCTCAGCCTGACCCAACTGCAAACTAGGTATTTAGGTCTTGGTGCACATAGGAAGCTGAGGATGTCGAATTTTATTTTCTCAAATGTGGTTTTGTTTTGCACCAAGTTTGGACATACTTTATTAACTCAATGATGTTAGTCCTTTCTGGAGGGAAAAAAAAAAACACCATTAGCCATTCTGATCACAACACTACTATTGATTCTTAAAATTGGCAGGCAATTCTAGTTCCATGGAAAGTTCTAGCTTGAAACAACCTCTCACAAGCACTACTTCACTGCAAGTCAAAAATAGCAGCCTGGTCCAGTCAGCAACATAACCAACAAAACAGGCCAAATCTAAATTGACTTTCCTCTATTACGATAGTTGGTAGCCTTTTGCTCAACCCTTTTTCAGTAAAAAAAAAATCACATCATTTTGATCGACTTTAAGAAACCAAAAATATGTTGCACATATAATGTTGCTAAAGGGTGCCGCAATTGGTAAAAGTCATTGGAGGTTGATACTAATGACCACCTGCCCTCACCTAATTTTTAGCCACACTTCCTCCCATCCCAGTTCTCGAAAACAAGAAAAAAAACTAATGATACAATATTTAGTTAATTCAGTGAATAATTTGATATACCTTGTGTTTTAAATGTCCAATTAAGTTTTCTCTGTTTTTGTGATGGCAGCTGGATCAGGCAGTGAAGAGCAGAAGCATCTCTCTAATACAGATCCGCTACAATGATGCAGCTCATGTGCTGCAGGAAGTGATCATGTCACTTCATTAGATCCAAAGTGGACTTCAAAACAGAACCGTTATCCGAGGAAGTGAAAAAGAGAAATGACCTCCCAAGTAGTTTCCCCTTTTCCTTTCTTTATTTTCTCTTTTCTCTGTAGAAAAATGAAAAAAAAAGGCTTATGTCTTCGGCGCCGGTACGTTCACTATATGAGTATATGGTGACTGCATTAAGGAAAGCAAATGATCTCGCTCTCTGAAGGCTTGGTAGCCTAGCCATTCTTAACCATCTGAGCTTGGACTACTGTTTCTGATCAAGCTCATGCAGCCGCAGAGCCTGATATCAAAATACATACCAAACAATGCATCCGAACGCCCTCGTAGTCATGGAGGTAGTACTAAAAACCTCACCGACCATAAAACAGAGACGAGAGCAGGCAGGTGGCAGGCATGGAACCCAGCTAAGAAACCTCTGTTCTATTCTACTCAAGCAAGCAAAAGGGAGTGGAATTTGTTGCATAGTTCATCAGATTTTCTTTCTGAACATTTTGAGTCAGCACCCGCAATTATGGCTACGGAGGGATTGCTTTGAAAACATTGTTTCTACTCTAGAATAATGTTTTTTATACTCTAGCTATTTCATGTTCATTTAAAAATATGATTGCAGAATCGCAGGAGCCATGATTCAAATATTGCATCCTCGTTAGACAGTCCTAGTCCAAATAAAAGACAGAAGACACTGCGTGATCCAAACTTTGCAGCAACATGTTGATTGTCATCCATTTATGGCTGACTATTTTTTTTTATCACAATTTCATATTTATTCTGATTAATTCAGCATGGAGAATAATTGGATTCTAAAATAGCACTTTTCCAATCCCATGAGCAATCCTGGAAAAGAATGTGATGGCAAAGTAAATGAATTGATAACATGCAAGCACCAAAAAATTCATTTGAAGGTTCCTTTCCCTTTTTGAAGGATGGACATACAGGCTTCGTACCAGAAACCATACGTGCGAAGTCAGGTTACACTCAAGAAGAGAGCCTTTTATTACCTGGTGCTTGGGTTGGTATGATGTATTTCTTCATTTTGGAATGGGATTCTTCCTCTTGGAAGATATTTTTACATAATAGAGTAAGCTCCCACCACTTTGCTGCATTTACAGAAGGCTCTCGCTAGGGATTCACGCCACTTGGTGCACCATAAGTAACATCCTTCAAAAAAAAAAAAAAAAGAACACCAGACAGTCATAAGGGATTGATGTTAGCACTTTCTCTGAAGTAGCAGAATGCCCTGCTTTTAAAGCTTAACCAAACCCCACCACAACCCCCCCAACCCAAAAAAATAAAAAAGAAAAATCATGGACATCCCAGTTGAAAAAAAAAGCAAAGAAAGCAACATGGAAGTCTTGCAATACAATTAAGCAAAATAAATATATAAGAAATAAATAAATAAGTAAAAGGCCCAGAAGGGCAGTCATGACTAGCTAGCATTTGATTCTTGGAAATACAGCTGGAAACAAATTAGATTTACCATTCCATTACCTGGGGTGGATAACTAACAAGAAATTCTAGTTAATATATGAATTTATAACATTAAACACCACGCTCGCTGTATTGCTTATGCAAGAATCACATTCTCCACCATAAAGCTGCATCCAAATTTTAATGCCCATGCATAAAAATAATGAGGCAATAATAGAATGAAACCCCATTTGATTTCACCACCTTGCCATAAATCCGCATCAAACTTTCAACATTTATGGAAGTACATGGTAGCGGCACCCGTGAATACAGCACTAAGATAGCTAGTTAACTCAACAAACAACAGCATTCCCCTAGATTATTGAGAGGGCAATTGAGTAGCACTTCGATAATAATCATAAGTTGGAATTGTTCAAGCTCTGCTTGGTAGGAAAGAGGAAATGAATAGGTTTAAGTATGGTAATGATGCAAATGGACATCAAATTAGATGTACTCTTACAGGTATAAAAACATAGGAACAAGGACATCAGGATCTTCTTTGGGAGTGGCCATCCTCAGGCCTTTATCCTCTCCCCTTGTGTCATTTGATTTATTGACTTGGTGGTGATTTTCATCATTGTTTGCTCAAAAATACAACACCACCTAAATAAAAGCCGGGGAACATAGTAGACCAACAAGCAAAATGGGCTGAGAGGACATCTATAGCAGTCTGCAACCAAGCTCTGATTACCGGAAATGGCCAGCTACTTGGAAAGTAAATTTTCAGGAGTTATCTCATGAAGGTTGAAATCACAAAACAGATCTCTGTTCTTGCCAAACTATCACCAGTATTGGTCTTCTATGAAATATGTGACAGTGTGAGATCTGTTGGCATTACCGCAGGTTACGTAATAAGGGAGAGGACATAATAGGTAGGGGAAAGGACACCACCACCTACCTTGAGAATGATATGATCCAACTTTTCGAGTGCCAAAAACATATAAAAGAAGAACATCAAATTTAAGAAGCGTCAAAATCTTACCTTCTCATTAAAAGAGACAACAGATTTGAGGAGTTCCTCATTGACCAACACTGGCAAATGAGGCAATGGACTCATTATCCCAGGAACCTGATTCATTGTTGGAGGCAACTCGCTCATTCTGTACAAAATAACATTCATAATTATACAAATAATTATTAACATATTTGGGCAGATATAAACAAGTAACTATAACAAGTTCAGTAAAATTTTCAAAAACACTGGCTCGAATCATACCTACGCAAAATAGATGTGAAGTTGTTTCTTGTGTGGAGAAATAACTCGATGTTCTCCTGTATCTGCAAGATCGGGATGACTTTTAATAGAAAGCACAAACTAAACATGACATCTGTTAGGAGATCTTCACTTGGTTCAGATATATTAGATCAGAAAATAGGATAAGAAAAAAAAAAGCTTATAGAAAAGCATTTGAATAAACTGCTTCTATGATATTGCATGTTTAGATCCCAAAGTATAAATTCTGATAAAATGCCACAATGAATCATAGTAGACTAGATTTTAGATCCATAACATTAGCATGCAAAGCAATTCATGTGAGATAAGATTGTTTTACAATACTGTGTAAAATGAGCAATTGGTGGTTGATGGTTGTGCTTTACCAGGAACCAGGTTTATTGCTCAAGTCTTTTCAGTTTGAGAATAGCAGTGGACATAGACGACAAGGATACATTACACAGAGAAAGATGAAAATGAGATTTTTTTTACTAAGAATTCGTGTTCTTTTATTTTACCATGTCCCTTTTTTTGTATTCTATTGCTTGATTTGCACTATGTATATGCTTTACCATATAATCATGTTTGTTTTCGCACTCTCATTTCTCTCTTCTGGCTGACTCACTTTCTGATTGGTATGTTCATTTTGTTTTGGCACCATTAGTAAGTAATTATGAGAAATCTCAACCTAATGTGATTAGTTTGTACAGCAAAATTGTTGCATGTTTAAGATCAATAACTTTATTTGTTCGGTTTCTTCTATCCATATATAAAAGTAACTATGGTTACTAAAATCCAGATTGAATTTTTAGTCTTTAAATCATAATTCCATGCTTAGTGAAATATGGTGGAGCAAACCTACATAAAACATGTTATATGTATTGGGTGCAAAGAAATTATGCAATGGCTAAAGGTTAACTTTTCATTTAAGCAAATGGGTAATATGAGGGTTCCTCAGCTGAAGTTTTAAAACTTGGCTTTCCCCATGTTTTGAGACCAGACGAATTTAAGTTCACTTTTGCATCGAGTCAGCCTTCTCAGTCTCTCTCTCACTGAGCTATTCACTGTTTCCCATTCTAACATCTCATTCATGGCACCAACTTTATTCAAAATTTATCTCTCTAAATAAATGAAGGCATGTATATATTCTACTAATGCTTTCCAAATGGCCCTTAACCACAAATGCATCACAAACTCCAAAAACTTGTGGATTGTTGCATGCTTTACCTATCCTCCATTCAAGAATCCCCCTCCAATTAGTTTCCTAGCTTGGCTCCCACGTTGGAATGCCTTGCACCACTGTAAGACCTTAACCTTGAATGCTTATTTACTTGCCACAACTCCCAAATGTACTGGCATAGCTTGCATAGAGAACCAAAATGATATAAATATCAGAAATCGTTGTATCCTACCCAAGAACATGCATATCCATGCCATGGAGGAAAGCTCCTGTATCTCAAGAAATGGTTGTATCCTAAACCTCTAATATTTCCCTAAAGAACTCCATAATTAAAGATTTTTCCTTTCTACTTTGCTGAATTTTTCATATTTACATGCCATGGAGGAAAGCTCTTGTACCTAAAATCACGTGCTCCCACATTCAAGCTCATTTATGTGCACTTCTTTATGTAGCACTCAATGGTGTATGGCTGAGCCAATTAGAACAACATGTAGGCATAGGCCTTGGTGTCCGATTAAGTCTTTCAAAGGCTTTACAAGTTTTGGAAATATGTTTAGTAGGATCTTCTAATCTACATTTTCTTCATTCAAAAATAAGCATCTAAAAGTCATGCAGGTGCAAAACCTAGACCTTTGCAACAGTAGTAGGAGTAATTGCACAATTGTTTCAGAAAGTGATAAACACTCACAAACTCATTTTTCTAATGGCATGAAGAAGCATAAACCCAATCTAAGAACTAAACTAGACAAAGAGGACAGTTAAATCACAAACCTTGAATGTTGAAAGATTTGCTGAAATCTGGCATAACATTTGAACATTTTCATCCAGAAGATGTCGAATTGCACCATCTAAAGCAGGGCCTATTCAACAACAGCAACAACAACAACAACAAAAGAAGATAAGCAGGGTGCAAAGGACTTCTATGATGTAAATGTTTCAGTTATTCGGTAACAGATAAAAAAAGGAATAGCTAGAACCATACTAAAAGATGGCAAAATGAAATCAATTACATTCATTCCCATCTCATGGTAAAAAGCTTGGCAAAACATTCTTCCGGTTACAATCACATACTTGGAAACAATGACAGGTCGATAACTAGCATATCAAGATATATCGTTGCCAGAGGAGACTTGCCCCAAACAATACATATACAATGAGCAATTAATCAAATTAAACGAACAGCAAGAGAACCCAAATGAACTTAATCTGTATAAACATGATTCTTTACAGGTATTTAATGTGTTTAGCCAGCCAGGAATAAAGCTAAAGAATATTAATTCTCCAACTTAACATATCATGATAAGAAAACATCTTTTTGATCTCAAGGTAACAACTTGTGACAAAAGTATCATATCATGTCTGCTGATCTAGCCAATGGTGTAGTAGAATATTGGTATTTAACATATCATTATTCACCAGAACAAGGGCTCGAATATTATGTTATAATACGTATATCACCTTTTTTTTATATGCATACTTGCCCCCTCTTTAGAAAAGCTTATCAAGAGAGAAACAAAAAGTATAAATATGAGACGGGGAGGTGCTTTTCTATCACAAAAAAATAGATATATAAGTAAATAACAATATCAATGGAGGAACAAATAAAATACCATAAATTATCTCATATTAAACATGGTAAACCAAACCGTTGATTAATTCTGCATATGCAGGGAACAAAGGAATTCCACCAAACCGGCAACAAAATAAAATTCATAAAAATTCAAACACCCCAGCATTGTTTTAAGGAGTTGTCTTCTCTGACCCTGAGGCTTCAGCACCAGTATATTTATCTACTTTCTCCAAACATATCCTCCAGAACAATTCATTACCATAAGTACATATTTTGACTGGTGTGATAGTCTTTCTGATTTGTATAGCCTTTGCTTTTAACATCTTAACTTATTTTGCTTAAGAAATTTGCATGCATATTCATTTGGCAGTGTATTTCGAGCCTGTTTGGATGCCCTGATATATTATCCATGGATAAGTTCTTCGAACAGCTGAAGTGAAGAGAGAATTAATGACAAGAAAGAAGAATTTGATGGAGCGAGGGAGCTCCAATATCACACAATTCCGCAAAAAATAAGGATTTTGTGGTCCTCTTAAAAGGTGATTTTTTATATTCATGGTTTCTTAGGATTGTGAGTTCGAACATTTCCGTACATGAAAAAGTTCCATCTCTTTCTATATCTTCCACTGATAAGCTGTTCCCACCACCTGCCATATATGGATAAATTCCATGGACTATTTATCGGAGCGTCCAAAGAGGCCCTTCCTTTGGTCCATTGTCCTATTTGTCTTTGGGATAAACGTGCCCTCCTACATAAGAAGCTATCATCTTAACTCTTCATCTATACTCTTCGCAAGACAAGAAAAATTTTGGAGGGCCACTCATGGTCGCATATGCTTATTTAGTACATAAATATATATTTCCCAACCTGCCAACTAGCCATGTAGGTTTAGGGCAGGCCCCTCTTTTGCCTAGATTTGCCTTGACCAGGAATTCAATGCCAAATCTGGGGGTTTGATATTACGCTGATAGCAAGTCATAAAATCTGCTCAAACCTATATTTGGTGGGAAAAGGCTTGGATGCTGATGTTGATCCTGATGATGACTATATGCACCTATATGTGTCCTGCATGTATTATTCATGTTCAGATAGCAAAATAACAATTTGAATCCATTTAACATCAAACATGATTGCTGTACTTGGAACTACAAATTGCACAAACTCCTTCAAAACGAAGCATCAATGCTATCATCAGAGCTTGCTTGCTATACAACATGAGAACCATATATATCTGAGTAACTTCATAAAACTTGTTAATGTAACAATCAAGGTTTTAAATCTCGTGGTATGTGGGTGTCCCAGTTTCTCTATAGAACGGGATGCCCCACTGCGCAGTCCCAGTCATACATCTCGGTAGATATCCTTTGTCTCTCTCCCCTCATTTCCTTTCTTTCTCTTTCTTCTCTCTTTGTGTCCTTCCTTTCCCTTTTTTCCTTCTACCTCCCTTTCTTTCCTTTCCTTTTTCTTATCCCTTCCTTTATTTCTTTGTTTCTATTTCTTTTTCTTTTCTTTCCTTTCTTCCTTCTTTCCTTCCTTTCTTTTTCTTCTCCCTTCTTTCTTTCTTTCCTTTTTCTTCTTCTTCTTTCCTTCCACTTTTCCTTTTCTTCATCTTTCTTTCCTTTCTTTCTTTTCTCTTTCTACGTGGATGGGTTTCAGAGTCCGTACCTCGTCCGGTCCCATTTTCTCACAGGAATGGGACGAGACACCCCCCGTCCTGCCCAAGCTTAAAATCTTGGTGACAATCAAACCATTTGTTAACTAGGCAACATCTACAGTTGAAACATGAAGCCAAGAAAAAAATGGCTAGAGAAGCCTTATTCCAGCCAAAAAGCAGTAAGGTATTATCATAATTATTCCACAGAAAGGGGTGGTATCAGTTATTCTCAAGAGAAAGAAGTCATTCCACCCAATCATTTGGATTCTGGCCTGTCATATTAAGGTAACCTAATAAAATTCAGATTCAACCCATGGCTAACAAAATTACGGGAGAATCAGAATATTTATCACATGTTCTACTCTCCCTCAACCAAACACAGGGTAAAGGGTTTATTCAAGTTCCTAGCTATACTTTGAGGTTACCTGTATATGGAGATAATGCACACAGAATGGAATGTTAAATGAGTGCTTGTATGATCAATTCAGTCCTCTATTGTCAGGAAACACAATAAAGTTGATAATGTGCATAAATAAATTCCAGATCTGGACAGAACTGGATATTCTTCTTTGATGGCGGTCAAAAAGGCAAGAAAAAGAGAAAGGAGGAGAAGAGTTGGAATAATATAGATAGGTGAGATAACAGAAGGGAAAAACCTGTATATACCTACTATTATTCAACTTAACTCATAATCGTACAAAATTCATCTCTCCACAGGCTCACATCTACAGACACTAAAACGATGTGTCTGATTATTGGACTCCCAACTGATCTCTAATGTACTTGAGCTCTAACATAGCCTGACTCAAGATGTAACTTCTAATAACCTAAAACTCCAGAACTTAGTGTTCTATGGCGCTAAGATAACATAGGAATGTCATATGAACAGTTATACAGCATGGTGTAACTCTCTCATTGGAGCTCTTGTGACAGTTGATACCTAACACGACATGCTGCCAGTGAGAGGAGAAATAGAAGAGTTGTTTATCGGGTATGTGATATTTTGCCATAAGACTTTTATGTTACTTTAGCAATTTCCCTGAGTGCCTTCCTAAGACATATAGCCAAAAATTATAAAATTATATTTCAACAAACTCAACACAAAATGCCATCATGATTAATTTGAAATACAATCCTAGACCAACAGAAGCTAAAGGTTTAACTCATAGAAGCTAGTCTTACTCATAATAGGGAGGCCACCACACTAGAAAATTAGTCCTGATAATTAGTACAAAAATTGCAACAAAATATAAATACGTAACCTGGTCTCAAAAGACACAGATGAAATACTGTCAGGACTTGATAAGAATAGCAAACTAAGGGAAAACAAAACCCAAAGTCGAAAATAACTAAATCAAACTTAACTTGGACCTAAATTACATTATTGGTTAACATTCAGGAGTTTCAAAATTCAATGGCGTTTATATATGAGATACCTAAATTGGCTTAAAAGGTGATTTGAGATATTCCGACAATCTTGGGGTTGTCAGACCAACAGCCTCTTCAAATTTCTCACCTTCTGCCTTCCTCCACTTACTAAATTGAAGGCTTCAAGTTATACTTCCCACCCAATTCTGCTAGTATCGAGTAGAGACGGTGCTTTGCATTCAAACACTGGAAGTTGGTGGTTGATTAAATTGAAATTGCAATTGTTCTGCAGCAAGCAGAATTAAATTCAAAAAGTAGCTTGAATTTACTGATGGAAGATATGAAACCTTTGCTGAAGTTCATTGATACAGAAAGAATTAATTGGCTGTCATCTGCATGCTTAATTTCCAATAAATTCTTAACAAGGGTAAACTGTCATTATGCTCTGTGAGTTGCACTTCCCATTTACAATGATAGCATCATTTGTCATGTGGAAATGAATCGACCTAATCAAAGATTCTAAAAAGGCATTAAATGAATTATCAATAAGCATGGAAGTTTAGAACAAGAGGAAAAGTAAACATGAAAGGTGAAACCTAATAGTATATAAAAGAGCAACTTGGCAAAATCCACATAACAATTGAACAACCCACCTTCATGGGAAAAATGATCAAAGTGGTTCACATTATGATGCATCATCAGCGAATAGGGGGGCATGTTGTCTGATGGAACCATATGAACTTTTGCTGTTGAGGAAGACGCCACCATTTTTTCCTGAACTCATTATTAAGAGATTGAGTTTGTAAACGAAGATTGTCTTCTAAATATTTAAAAAATTATCAAGTAATTTAAAGATAGAAACATAGTATACAGTGCAAAAAAAATCTATTCATGATATTATAAAACTATCATGAATACAAGGATTTTAGGAGAGAACATGAGAAATGAAAAGCCAAAGTATGGCATTATCATATAACCATACACTGAAGTTATGAAGCCATTTAAATACAAACTAAGATTCTGTCTTGATATAATTCAGAACTAATCATCATATATAATTATGGCAATCTAATACATGAGTCCCTGAGCTAAAGTTGTCAATCGATAGTCATAATATAGAAGGATATCAACAGGAATTTCATAATGATTGGTACAAAGAAGTTCGCCAGTAAAAAATGTTACCTTAGTGTCTTTTATTTTCTTTCCTGCGTAATGTTCTTCAAGATTCCGCCGTTTACCATTTTGCTTATTCTACAAAGATACCAATATATCAGTATTTGTATAGAAATAAATTAAATGCAAGTTGGTTTCACATATAAAGCAGTTTATAATAGTAATCATCAGACAAGGTAAGAATTAGTGCAGACTTAACTTACTACTATCAAATCTAAGAATTTCTATACAAGATGATGAGAAATCAACTTCGATAAAGCACATAAAGATTATGAGCCTACATAAGAGATTAATGGATATAATTTATTACATCATGATGAGATTAATACCAAGGTTGTATGATTTACAGTTCTGTCAATTTTATTAAGTAATTTTGCTGAATATGCACACTTTTGATATTGCTCCGGCCAAGGTTCGCTGTCACAGTACCGGACCTTGTACCAATGCCACACTAGCACAGTGTTGGTACAGTATGGTATAGTATGGAATTTTATTGGTGTACCGACACTCGGTATGCCACTTGTACCAGGTACTAGTACCGAACCTGTACGATACGGTATGCCCCGTACCATCCTACCACCCGGTTCAAGCCGGTACGGCAAACTTTGGCTTCCGTTGTCATATAATAAATTCATAAGCAATCCATTACCCTATGCATTTGGCCCCTAAGCTATTTTTGAGCATTCAAAACATAGAAGACCTTGATTTTCCATCTAGTTAACTCTAAGAGTTATAGGAAACAAATACATGTGCTGTCAAATTCAAAGGACATGACGAACCCAATGGGGGTTGGCTTATTGTTGACTATAATCTTAAATTACAAGCATAGAAGGGGCATTTTGTTCTTTAAGTCATATGATGCCATCTAAACCCACAAAGTCCTTAAAGATCTACAATTCATCCGGTACATAAATTATTTGTGTTAGGCATGAAAAGAGTAGGAGACTTTTGGAGAAAGTGAACAATCTCCCAAGGCATAAAACCAAATTTATACTTTTGCAAATGCAAGGATTCAGATTCTATGCGAAGCACTAAAGGATTGAAATATAGGATCCACGAACCAAGTACAACATAAAAATCCATGTATAAATTTAAATATAGACAAATACCTGTGCAGATGGCATAATGGACATGTTGGAGTTTACTAATGCCATATGCATGTGCAATAAAATAAGCTAGGATGCAAACTTCTCTGAGTACCTATGCACCTAACCCCTCCCAAAAAGAGGGTAACAAAAGACAATGCTTTTCTTTCTTGAAAAACCTGAACTCAAATATGGATCATATAACATACATTGCTTCAAGGATGTTTGAGCTAACCAGCTGAAAAGAAACAGAGAGCAATTGTTGGGTCTTAATTGGGCCTTATTCAGCCTAAACAGCCCAAATATAAACTAGAAAATTTCTGTTGTTTGTTATAACCAGTATTCTAAACCCAGTAACTAGACCGAACAACCATTGTGGGAAAGTCACGGGTTTTCAATTCAACCACAAGTCAACTGCTATCAAACCGACCAACCCCAACTCCCCATAATATTGATGACTCCAACCAAGAACTTGCTACAAGCACATCAACAGCATCTTGCAGATTTGCCACATGCTCAATCCCTATTCTATATAGAAGAAGAGAAGGCCTATAAGCAGCTTCCTGGGACAGACTTGTTTGATGTTTAAGCTGCCACTTTATGAGAAATTTCGTTTCTTCTTAAAAAAACACCGCAGACAACCACATATCACAAAATTAGCATATACTATGATACAACACTCGATCTCTAGATTCAAGCCCATTTTTGATTCTTTAAAATTATTGAGTTATTAATAAGCTCTAAATCGTATGTTTAATAGAACAATTTTTGCTCCCTTTAAGGATTTAGTATAGAAGAGCATATTAAATAATAACGACTCAAAAAAGACCACTCATGAGTCTCTGGGTAAAGCCAAGAATATCAAACAATGACTGTAAATCAGCATCAACAAGTCCCAATGATGTTAATTTTTTTTAGATCAAATAAGTAATGCAAGAATCAAAAACAAGATAAATAGAAGTATCAACAATGTAGCATCCATGATAACAAAGTAAGTCTAGATAATTATGGATATCTGAATAACAGAGGTGTTGAAGAACTTACACTCATCCAACGGCACCTCAATGCAACATCCCTTATAGTCTTCTCTGGAAGCATAGCTGCTATCTTTATATACTTCATAAAATTTGGTTCATGAGCATATCTGAAATGGTTAAAAGAAAAACTAATTCTTGGACTAAAAACTAAAGGAGAAAATAAGCAGCAGAAAGGGATGATTACATTCACTACATGTTGTAAGGCATTCTAGATGGTTTCAAAAAGCAAGAGAACACTAATCACCGAAATAGATGAGCATTAGCTATTAAGAGAAACAAATCATATGACTGAATAATTCAAGTGCTTGTACTAAACTGTCTGTCAGAATGAAACTTTAAAAAATAAAATAAGTAGCAAAACTGACATATTTCAATTTCTGCAAGCTTTCAAGAATGAAACACTACCAGAATGCTGAATCTGCTTGATAACAGTTGATTAAAGAAAGATCCAAAACTCATCTTGTCAGATTTCAAGTACATGTTATAAATCAAAGTTTTTCTAGTATTTCAAATATTGTATCTCCAACATTTGCCTTACTTACACCATACACTTCACTGAATGCTCCAAACAACCAAATCCTTCAATGGAATTATCTTTTTCACAAACTACCAATATTAGCATTGGAATTAATGAACTGCAACATTAAGATCGCAGGTAGCTAGGATTTGAGCATCAGCACAAAAAGGATATGAAAAGTAGAAAGCAAAAAAAGAAAACAAAAACATTCATTACGTACTTGGTAAGACCTTCATTCAACTTAACTGCTTCTTGAGCAGACCAATCTGACCCTGACACAGTACCAGGCTTGAACCTGTGCACATGATCATGATGAACATTGCTTGAAGAGCTCCCAGCTGCACTTATTGCGGGTATATTGTTAATCATGCTGGGGTTACCAGAGAGGAACATCTCACATGTGCTGCTGTTCATGCCTGAACTGCTCATGCCCCCAGAAATCATCTCAGTGGTACTATTTCTTGCCCCTGACTGGAAAGAGAGCATGAGTCGATCGCAAAAGGAGGACGGAATGGTCCCTTGACGAAAGCCCATATTTGAATCAGTTGCCATTTATATCCTAAAACCACTAAGTTACGTCGCACTATCCAGATTACACTATGTTTTGCCCTAAGAAACCTCAACTAATTGCTGCTCCTTTCCTTTTTGGAACAGTCTGCGCCCTTAAGCTTCCTATTTTCACTACTAGACAACCTCAAAAATCTTTTAGCAGACCAAAAATCCTGATCGAAACAGAATTCTCTCAGAAAAACCACGAATTCAATGAATATTTAGGGATAACTTCTTAGGCAACCATTCTTTGACAACCTAGGAAGCTCCACAGCATCCAAAATCAAAGATATCAACCATGCAACGATTCCAGCACCCTCCCCCCTGCAACAAAATCGCACAGTCAGAATCAAAAGCAAGACCTCTCTTTACCTGCCCTGCGTGTACCCAAAAATCACAAACTTTTCAGCTCAAGAACACACGATTCATCAGACCACGATCTCCATGTCCAAAGACCATGCCCTAGGACTCCCCCTTCTACAAATCCCCCAGACCATCCAAAATTCCCATTCCACAGCACGCCAGACGACCCCAAAGTCCCAACGAAGCAAAAAATGGAAAAAAAAATAATAAAAAAAAAAGCTTTTTTATAATTCTTTAAAGATGCATACCGAAACCCTTTCACCCACCAATCTCAAGAACCCACTTGCAACAATCCTCCCACCATCCAAACCCCAAGAAACGCACCCCCAAGAACCAAACCAAAATAAAAATATCTCAATGATAAACCAAAAAAAAAAAAATCGACAAAGATCACCGCTTTCAGAGACTCTCCTGGTTCTGCCACGTTCTTCTTCGTCCTCCGAGGCACGGAGAACGAAAACCCTCCTAGCAAGATTCGGACCCTTTCGATCCTTTCCCTCTGCGCTCTTCCCTTCTGGCCAATGGGACGAGAGCGAAGGTCCACCCCTTTTCCGAGGGGCGGCGATAAATAATAATGGAATCTTTGGAACTCAACGCACCGAAACGAATCCCAACACCGCCATTAGATACCTCGATCCTTCTCTCCTCCCTCTCCTAAGCCGTCTTTCATCAAATTTCTCTCAATTTTTTTCTCCCTTTCTTCTCCTTTCCCCCTCTCTCTCTCTCTCTCTCTCTCTGAGAGCTCTGCAACTGGCGTAGTGCCCATCCCGTTCCACTTCCACATAGCCCGCTCTAGTTGGCCTTATCACGCAATCGACCCTGACTTCGACTCTAATTACCGGGATGCCAATGGGCGGCAAAGCGTTCGCCATAGCGCCGCCAGCTGGTGAGTGGATTCAAACGATACCGGCCGCTGGATCTCACCCTCTCCTATCCCTCTTGGACGGCTGAGATCGTTTTATGCTTCTGAATTCCGGCTCAGGCTAACCCGCGGATAACAGGACTCATTAAATTCCCCTCAGCCAAAACAGGATTTTAGGATGACGGATGGCAACGGGTCGAGATTCGTCCGCCAATATCCATGTCCACTCCGTCGTTAAAAATTTTATACCCGGTCGAATCAACTCGGATAAGCAACTCATCATACAAATATTTTAAAATAATTATAATTTTAGATTAACTTAAGAAATTCAACAAGAAACTCATCAAGCAAATATTTTAAAAATAATCCGCAAGTGAATTCTTGATCTTCTTAAACACAAAACCATCTCTATAAATCTAAGCACAGAGTTATATAAATCAAGTATTTTTTTAATATAATGAAAATGTATAGAATGTAGAAGTATTTTCTTTTATATCTGTTTTCATTGGCAATTCAAAACAGCATGTGAGTCTAATCCAATATATCTATACTATCTAAAGGTATATCTTAGTATAGCACAGTGAATCCAACCTGCTTTCTTAGTTTAATTAGCATACCTTAGATACATAGAAAATTAACAGAATATAAAATTTACAAGGTATACTAAAGTTTTCCTATTTCATATTGTGTCCATGCCTAGAATATGAAATCAACTCACATTGTACAACTATCTACCTATCTAACCTATTATCTACCTATCTGATTTAGTTATTTTTATTTAGAACCAAACTATTTAAATGGATTGGGTAAAATATGTCTCATTCAGATCGGATCGGACGGGTCGGCTATAATTGTCACCCCGTGCCATCAAGTTTTGGAAGTTGGGATTGCTTTACAAGGGCAGAAGCGGTATTGGTTGGGGTAAGCTCACAGGAAGGTGACCGGAATCCGAGAACAACAATCTAACTAATAACGGGTTAGGAGCTCTTCTAATTATTTTACTCCGGCCCCAATTTCCTGAAAGGTACTCCGGATCTTCTGCAACGCGTGTCGCCCTCGAGCTGGGGTTGTATCTGCGCTCAAGAAGGATTCACCTCTCTCTCTCTCTCTCTCCTTTTTTTTTTTTTTTTTTATAATGGATGATCTAACGATGCATTCGGACAGAACCGGTCCAACTCTGATTACTAAAGCGGTTGTCTAAAACTCCAGCCTAAAAAAGACTAATTACAAAAAAAAATTTAAAAATAAAATTTAAAAAAATTTATGAATTCGATTTAAACCGAACTACTGCAGAAAAAGCCAAAAAAATAAAAAGTCGTTAGGCTCCCAAATACTTTGTGCCGGTGGGTGCAAGGTGAATCTTTCTTTGGCACAAAATATGCAACCCCGCCCCGTACCCGGATTGTAGGGCAATACACGTGGGTCCCACTAAGGCGTGAGGAAGCATCATCCAACGGTCAGGGGTTCGTACGTCGGGAGATTTAAGCTTCGCCGTACTGGAGTACTCGCACCGAAGCCCGGGTGGCATTTTTAATTGCCCAATTCGGTGAAGTGTGATTAAATAATATGGTAAAAGGCGAACAAAACGACAAGTGCTACGTGGCGAGAGGGGAGTGGATGTAAATGGCGGCAGAAAGGTGGAGGGGGTGCGGCCAAAAAGGCTAGTGACCGTGACATAATATTCCATATGGCCAGTGTGTTTTTCTCGAAGGGAACCGTACTTCGGTGCAACTCCCAAAACAAGTGGAAAAAGGACTTCCCTCTCTCTCTCTCCCCCTTGCTCGTCTTCCAGAAATAGGGACCTAGATTTAAGACAAAGACCTCTGATGCCCCTCAAGGGGCGAGCCTGATGCCAAAGGGGGAACACACAACGGCGCACTTTTTTTTGAGTATGGGTAGCCATGGCACCAAGCAACCATACAGAGGTTCATGCTATCTCATGTAGATCAGATTAAAAATGAATACCAAAAATAAAAACAAGAAAAAGATGCTGAAAAAAAAATTTAAAAAATAATTTTATTCAAAAAAATAACAAAACAATAATTTCAATTTCTTTGAAAAAAAAATGGCGTCTCTTCAAGAGAACTCTCTCATTCTTTACAAAATCTCTAAAATTCTTTCAACTTCCTTCAAGCAACTCTCTCTATATATATTTATTAAAAAAAAAAGAGCACTTGCACTGCAAGACAAAAACATCGCCATCTCCCACTAGAGGACAAAAGTATTATTATCGCAAGCTAAAAATTAAACTTAAATATATAGACTCCAAGACTCGATTTAACTTAACTTTAACCAGAACTAAAATGAGAAACCATCCCAACTAAATTTGGAATAAGAAATGATGATAAGCTAGGAATAGAATAATGGCAAGCAATAGAACTTCGGACAACCATTGGTCCATGTTCTTAGGTGTGGGGCCTAGCATGACATGGGTTCTTGTTGATCTCTCAAGGAAGAGGTTGTGGACTTGTGAGCCATGGTTCCATTCCACACCATTGTCATATATTCTCTGAGGTGAAAGATTCCTCGACTGATCCACTACTTGTATGTGATAAATCAACTTCCACCTCTTTATTCAGTAGGGAGAAGCAATCAAGTTCCATTAAAGGATTAAAGTAAGGAATTGCTGCTAATGCATGAGATCTAAGTTCTCTTTACTCCTCCAAAAGAGCACACTAACCGGTAGATGTGTGATCCATGAAAACCAAGCTTCTGATTTTACCGTCACTATTTCTTCTGGTGTTGTGAAGTGAAAGCCTTGGAAAACAATTGCATGGCTAAATGTGACAATGAGTTACATGCCCAGATATGGGCTAGAATTAGCTACGTAGCACCTTTTGTTTAATATAATTGGATGAGTTGTTTCCCACTTTAGCTCATGACTCTGTTCACATCCATAATCGCCGAGCATGGTTGCATTGTTTGATGGATCTCTGAACACTGCAAGCAGTTTTGCCCACCAACTGAGTGACCGTGGTCCACGAACAATTATTACATTATCCACAATTGAGAACAATGAATCCAAATTCAACTACTAAAAAGTTCCAGGCCAACAAGCTCCATTCCTACTAAAATAACAAGTGCAGCACACCTCAAACCATTTACAATAAGAAAACTTGAAGGCGTCCACGTAGGAAATCAAACTGCTGCATCATTGAAAGCACTTCGAAAAGCTGTTGAATGCACTTCAAACATCTGAACACTCCATTATGCAACCATTCTTTTTTTATTATTATTGAGAAGGAATGGATGGAAAGGAAGAGTTCCAACTCCCAAAGTGGCATAGGCACATTAAACCTTAGAAGGAAACCCCACCAGGAGCAAACAAGACCGCAGAACAAAGCCAAACTGAAGAGTAAAGACTGGAATGAAATCAAATCCACCTTCGAGGCAACTTCCTCATCTATCCCTTTCCAACCTACACTTCCATTAGCAGTGGCCACGGGGAGCCACGTGAGCATCACAACCACAGGCCCCACCAAGAAACAATAGCAGAGCAACACATCTCAAATTCAGTTCACCATAAGATTCCTGGGCAAAGCAGGTCTAAAAAGTCCACAAGGAAAGCAAACATCTAGCATCTATCTGCTTAATATTCGTTCAAAACCACCAAGGATGCTAACCAATCCACACGCGTGATTTCGTAGCAAAATATCTTACAGAAGATTATGCCAAAGGCATGACCAAGTCAAGCAGCTGCACCACCATTAGGATGCAAGGAAAAGCACAAGCAATAGACACCACGAAATCCAAAGTTCCATGGTGTCAGCATGTTGGAAGGATACTTGAGTCCAAAACTAACTTCTGATCCAACAAAAAAAAAATAAAAAAGCACCGCCACGCATTGGAAGCAAAAAGAACCTTTTATGTAAGGGTTTAAACTCGAGCCCAAACACAAGGAGACACGCTGACCTAAGCCACTGAAATGCCTCACAGGGGGGGAATAGTGGGGAAAAGACTTCAATAATACTGGTGCCAAAAAAGGGATTGAAAGTTAGAAAACTAGTTACTCTAGAATCCTCCTTACAAGTTTGTTTTCAAAATGTTCAAAACAACAAGCAATTCAAGTAACGCAAACAAAACTGATGATTTCAAGTCCAACATTGCAAAAACTAATACAAAATGTAAAGCTGAAATAAAAACCCATC
The DNA here is from genome assembly GCF_051530095.1 of Phoenix dactylifera. Classification (NCBI taxonomy): domain Eukaryota; kingdom Viridiplantae; phylum Streptophyta; class Magnoliopsida; order Arecales; family Arecaceae; genus Phoenix; species Phoenix dactylifera. The sequence goes on from NC_143205.1 coordinate 19,194,222, forward strand.
TAGTTAACAGCTGAATCTCAGGCTTAAATGATACCAATCTTGTTTGCAACATCCAGCGCATCATAATCTGGTGTCAATCTCACGTAGGCCTTCTTCGTCCCATCAGGCCTGTTTCAGATTAAAGAACATCAGAAGGGCCATCATTAACTAATTCACAAACCGTTTAGCATGAAAATATGTATAGACAGGCAGCATGAAGAACATAGAAGCCTACTCACCTGATCAGGGTATTAACTTTCTTTGCCTGAATGTCATACATCTTCTTTACAGCAGCCTTAATCTTTTTCTTGTCTGCACGGATATCAACAATGAAAACAAGCGTGTTGTTGTCTTCAATCTTCTTCATGGCAGATTCAGTGGTGAGGGGATACTTGAGAATTTGATAGTGGTCTAGCTTGTTTCTGGGAGGGGCACTGATTCTGGGGTACTTTGGATTTCTCTCCTTCTTCAATGTCTTAGGACGATGAAAAGTTACAGAAGTACGTATCTTTTTGGCCTTCCTTTTCAGGGATGAAGCCCCAGACTTCACAGCCTTGGCAACCTTCAGAGCCTGAGCTTTGCCATCAGGCTTCTTTGCAGCAGCTGTGAAAAGATAATTGCAGTTGTGCAAAAAGAGAAAATCATATGCTTGAAACTTGATTATACTTGCAACAGAGGTTTAAATGATAGAAACTGCAACTAACAAAGGTACAAAGATACAAGCTAATGATGATTTCCAATAACAATTTTCATGAGGCTTGCAACCCTACTGTACCAGAGTGAGAAATTTACAGAACCTGGCTCCACTGTTTTTCAATTTCCAAGCGAGATTGCAAATTTTACTAAATATACTCTATCAAGTCAGAACATTAAGTCTTCAAGTCAGATGGAAATCAAATAGGTGAAATAATTTTCTTGCGTCCTTTTAGAATGAAGAGATGACAATACAAAATGAAGTTGGTTAGATTTTCAATCAAGGAACTCCCTCCCCGCTCCCTGTCTCCAGTGCATTGCTTTATAAACTTATAATAATGCTGTAACCAAGTTAAGACATGATTTTATAGCAATGCTCTTAACAGGAAGAAAAATCAATCAAGTGGATGATGTTAGCTCATAAAATCTGCATCAAAGAAATTCTCCAAAGCTCCTTCTCAAAAATATGCAAGAAAATATTGACTTTGCAGATAAAGTAGCTTTTTCATCCTTGCCTAAAGGAACTACCCGATCAAATTAAAGTATAGGGAAAATTAAAAATAAAGAAATAGTAAATGATGTTGGAGCAATACAGTTGCTTTAAGAACTCCTTTGCAATCTTTTTGACAATTCAATTAAGCCGCATACTGTTTTTTTTTCTTTTTGTTCCTTGAGCCATCTATTGTCAAACTCTTCTTTTAAAAAACTGGGGTCAGGTCTTCAACACATTTGTAATAATTGTGTAAAATAGAAAACATATTTAACACTAAAAAAGATGACAATGGGTGCAATAAACATGCATATGATATTTCTTGCCAATTATAAGAATAAATATTAACATCTATTACCATCCTGGATTCCACGTAAACAAATATGGGTGTTACTATTAGCCTCCCTCAGAGTTCATACAGGATATGATGACTATATATGATTGTAAATTTAAAACCAATATCGACATTCAAGGAACAAATTTTAATAAAAATGTAGAAAACAGATAGCATGCAATATGTGAACATTTATTACAATTTGAGCCCATAAAATAGCCCACAGAAGAAAACACAGAGAGAAAAACAGAGTTGACCTAAGTCAAAGTAATCAACCTCTTTAATGACAAAGTTTTATGTTTCAAAAACCTTAATCAACAAAATTCAATTCAGGTAGATGGGACAAGCTACATGAATCTGGTTATACTTCGTCAAAATTTGAAAACAAGTATAATTGCCATTTCAATCAATGTCAACCGTTTTGAATTGTTCTCCATTTCTAGCCAACCCAAGTTAGGCAAGAGAGACACCTCGAACAAAAACTAGAAGCCCGGTCTTCAAGTAATAAGGAAATCTAGAGACAGCAAAAGAATAACTGCAGGTATAAAATTATTCCATGTATTTTAAAATCTCTTTAAAATCAAGATATTCTACTTGGAATGCCAAAAAATTCTACAAGTATCAAAACTAAATGTGTCTCACTTCCATAGCCAGGTAGAAACATTTTGGTATGTACACAAAAGAACAGTAACACAAGTCCATGATCCAAATGTTTAGAAACTAATTCTCACTTAGAGTAGTCATGAACCTACGCCTTCCAATCTATACACGAAAATAACCTTGACTGAGTTCAATATATTGCAGAGTTGACAGTAGACATTAACTAAATAGGCTTATCTCATCCGCATAGAGTCCGCTTGGAGAACTAAAGTGGCATTAACATTTGTTAAAATTTTCAATGACAGGGAATCAGCACATTATTCCGCATCAGCCCCTATATATAAGTTAAAAATACCCATCAGCCTCTGAATATAATTTAAAAATTATCTAGCCAAGGCACTTAGGACAATAACAGGTACTGCTCAAACAAACCTCCAATATTAGTTGTCAAGAACCAAAAGATACCTGAAAAGGAAGAGTCCTACATATCACCAAGGCACCCCACTAATAGAATTCCTTGGTACAACAAATACCCAACTCAATTTGAAATAACTAGGTTCTTCAAGGTAGTTTTTTGACAAATGGGTAAAAGTTATTTGATGTTTGGCAATTTTTATTACAGACATTGCGGACAGTCCACAAATTATACTGACACAAATTTTGTCATATAACGATATTTTACTCAGCATGCATCTATTTTTCCTTTATATTATAATTCTCAGTTACATAATTTTATTTCTATATTATCCCCATGGTCCCCACTTTTTGATTTTTGTTTTAATAAACTGAACAGAATCCTTACCTTTGAAATATCTTATGCGACGCAACTACACAATTATAAAATAGGCAAACAACAGCAACAATTAAAGAACAAATGCAGTAGGGGCAGCTATAAGTAACATGGCTAAAATAACCTGTGCAGCAACACATATGTGCATTATCTGATTTGTTTTATATCATACCTTTAACTGGTGGGGCCATTTAGTAATGCAGAATAGCTTCAGTAAGTGAACTGACTGCACATAACAAAGCAAATGAACATCAGCAATATGATATAGACAATTCAAAAAACTCCGGGATGGCTAGATCTGATAGTTATAAACTTTACCCAAAACATTTGTTCCCAGGAAAAATTAAACATGCATAAAACATTGCTAGCTTTCACTAACAGTTAGAGAGAAAAGAGTATGACAATAAATACAACCATTCAGTATTTACTCATTTATATCCAGCACAATCAAATTGGTTCATAGCCATTTTAAAAAAAACAGATTGGCAAACAAGAGGTACTTGTGGAAGTAAGGCAGAAGCATTCTCTCAGAAGTTCTGAACATTAGTATCACCTACCTAGCTGTGGTAAGACAGACAGCTTGCTTTCAATAAAGAAAGCCCCATACAACAATATTTATGCATTGTAAATATCTGGCTAAGGATCCAGCAAGCCATAAATGCAAAAGACTCCTTCAGACATAAAAATGCCCAATAATACCAATAAGCACGAATGCCAAGAATAAATTTGTTGCAAGCACCCAATTAACATATGCTAATTTCATGAATCCGCGAAAATGGTAATTAGAAATAGGAGGTCAGCCTTGTGGATGGGAGAGGGCCGCATAACCAACCATTCCCCAAGCAAGGTTTGATTCCCTATAAGGGGTGAGCTAGGCGACTTAAAAAAGGCATTCCAATGCACGAAGCTCCCATTGCAAGGTCTGAGAAGGGTTAAATGTACACAACCTTCTACCAATGCTCGGTGAGGCTGTTTTCTTGTTTCAAACCCATAACAACCAAGTCACAATGGGAAAACCTTGCTGTTGCATTACAGCCCACTCTCAGGTAGGCGACTAAGCCTCAACTAAGCCTAATCCAGCTTAGATGGCAACTATTATGGAGTACACAGCTGGGCATGGAGCAAAAAAATATGAGTCCCAAGCATGCAGCGAGGTAATTAGTTAGCTCACCTGCCATACAAACAGACATGCAGACAGGTGCACTGCTGCAGCCAGAGTATCAAAAACTTTCAAAACCCCCTTTCAACCATTAAGAAGACAATTAGCAAGGAGAAACTTGTAACATATAATTCACTTCAATGGAAGTCTAACAGCTGCACGTATATCAAGAATATTGCTTCAGATCCTAATCCATAAATATTATCCCTTTGAGAACGCATTTAGCTTAGACAGCAAACAGCATACATTAAAATCCATTTCATAATATTTCCCACTAACAGTTCTATTTTTTAGTTATTAAAAAAAGTTAGAAAACAACTTACTCCAACATCTATGGAGGAATACGAGTACACCTCTAAAGGCGTTGCTATTAAATCTCACTACTAAATTACAGCAAAATTACTGACATTATAAACTGAATTAGATTCTTCAAAGATCTCAACAACATAAAGACAATATACATCACCAAGAATCACGCCATTTCAAAGGGATAGCAACGGGAGCTAACAGTGAAACAAGACTCGAACACGTCTTATCGGAAACTAAAGGCATCAATCGACAAAGGAGAGAAACCGCTTTAAACGGAAAACCCTGGAGATCGAGATCTAGGGTTTTGAAATCGAAGAAGAGAAAGGGTGAGGATCGGGAGGGCACTCACCGTTACCGAGGAGTCCTTTCTGCGGCTCCTTCGCTCACGCGGCCGCGCAGCCAACAAAACCTAAGCTCTAGAGCGGGGAGGAGATGGAGGGCACATCGGAAGTGTATCTATACCGTCTCGCGGGAGGATCTGGACCGTCTATTTTAGAAATGGAGTGCTATGATCCGGTTGGTTCCTGATACCACATTGTTGATCGATTGGACGGGTCTGATCATAGAATTGATGGCATTTGGGTCCGACCAGAAACATCCGTGTCGACTCGAATTGCGACTATGTGCTGGATTTGGGCTTAATCGGCGACTAATATCTTGGGCTCATGATGGGCCCAAAATAACAACTCAGCAAGCATAGTCCAAAACTGCCTGTTTAGAGTTCTACGACTACAAGTAAAATACTCCCAAAGTTACAATTTACATTGAATCAAAACAAAAACAAAAATGGGTTGAATTGTTTTGAGAAAAATATTATTAAATACAAGTAGAAAATATATATTATGTAATACCAACTAGGGTATTGACTATTTTAGAATAAAGAATTAAATATGAAATTCGAATGAAGGCTTCGGATAAATAAATCAATATTATAAATTTGAAAGCTCTGAATGTTAACTAAATAAGTAACCAGATTGACAGAAAAATTCAACACATTGAAAAGGAAATAAATCAAACCATGACAATATACAACGACCTATAACAGAAGAATTGCTTGCTGACTAGATTAGACTACTCCAACATCGTCGATCTTAGCCTTTGTTGTGGGATTGAAACCAATTCCATTTTGGATTCTACTGTGGATTAGATGTGGGTTGGTCTCAGGAAACTAGGAGTCATTAAAGGATCCAAGTATGTGAACTGAACCAAGTTTAAATTTAACTAAAAGAAGCTTGCATAAAGGAAAAAGGACCAGCACTAAATTCTTATTTTGATTGCCATAAAAAAAAAAAAAATCGTGTTTTGAGTCTTGCATAATTTTGCTTTGAAAATATCTGAACGATATACGTGCCAACTTTACAGCACTTAACTATGTCTTGTTTTTACTATTGCATTGAGAGTTACTTCATGCATTACTAAATGCAAAATAGATAGAAAACTTGTTTCTGTCTTTTGTTGAATCTCTTTTACGACTCGATAGATAATTTTATAAGATCGATTAGGAGAAATTGAATCAAATTTTACCATTTTTACTTCTACAGTACTACGACATGGCATGATTAGAAAAGAGATTCAAGAATCAGTTTCTTTTTATAATGACTAAAAATGAATTACTTATATTGACTTTTTGACCCCATATTGTAGGATAAATCTTGAAAAATAATTGCATAAAATACTATTACTTTTCCATTGACTAACTTTTATACCAATTAGTCATTACCCGACAATTATATGCTTGAGAGGGGCCCATGATTGAAAAAAACTTCACCTAGTGGACTGGGTCTTAACGAACTAGTCAACATGAGCTTTTTATTAAAATCGAATCTGCGGATGGACCAATCATTAACTTCTCTTATAAAAAAATCAGGACATGGTTATATGCCATCCGAATTATTGTTGGATAAACTAATCTTTCAGATGAAAGGGATGGGAATGCCAAGATAAATTTTGAGAAAGCTAGCTGTCATCTGGTCGATGCAAAGACCGCAATCCAAAGAAAAAGGAAGACATAATTTTCCTGGGGAGGTGATTTTTCTTATCTCATTTTTTTGGAGTCTCACTATCTTTAGATGCATCAATTGAAATGATTCTTCCCTTCCGCCATTAACTCATTCCTAGTTGTAACCTTATATGAAAAAAATATTTACAAGAAAAAAAAACTTATATGAAAAAAAAATCCCTTCCACCAACATCCAAACAGCCTCTTAGTAGACTTGAAAGATATCTGGATTTTAATTTATCCTACAAGCTCATTTTAATTTTGTTTTTTTCTGGGTGTTCATTTTAGTGTGTGGAAAATATAATCCAAATACCCTTTATCTTTTATATTTCTCAATGACAGGCTTGATGGTAATTCTTTTGGGCTGTTTTAAATGCTGAAAAAACCATGTTTAATTATGTTAAAGTAGTAGTGCTTTGTGCCAGAAGGCAGTCTGCTCCCTAGTGACAACGAGTTATGTTGAGTCCAATATTTAGTTAGGAAGGCTCTAACATGGAGAAGTGGATCCTCGGACAAGCTTATCCGCTTAATGAAATCATAAATAGCTGAAAAAAAATATTTTGAGAAGTTGTGCAATCTAACCATCACAGCTGGTGTTCATCAGCTTAGCGATATGGACGGATACGAAGAAGAACTCAGGCAGCAAAAATGCAAAAGTGTTTAATAAAGATTGCCAAATGAGAAATTCTGATACATCCAAAAACACACATCATAAATTAATCACCTTGTATAAAAGAAATTAGCATCCCAGTTTGATGGGATTTTGATCTTTGCCTCCTTTATTCCTCACTTCTATGTCCATCTTATCATATAAGCTTCTTTGAATTGAGCTTCCACTAATCATTCAGGGACATGAACGGCTGAACACCCTTTGAGCATCTCTGACTTGAAGTCAGATGCTTCATTCTTATTACTGCCGGAGTTTACGCTTCCATAAAACTTGGCCGCTCATTTGATGCTTGGAGACTGAAATGTCAAACCTATTGTCAGTTGTTGAAATGTCAACACTTTATTCTCCTTGTTTTGCGAAAGCATCGACGATTCCAAAGGTATTAAAGTAGACTTCTATTCTGTGAATAAAGAAATTCCTAGGTTACTAACCACATGTTTAAGCTGGATTAATTCCAGGGGACAAGAACTGGATGCATATGCTAGGGTTATCTTTCAGATGAGGCCAGATCCAATGAAAGATTGAAACAAAATCCCAAATCTTGTCTTTAGACTAGAGTAAATGAACTTGGTAGGCGAGATTGAGATCTATAGAATCTCGAGGTAGACAGATGTATTTTTCTCCCTTTGACTATCTATCCTAATATGTATATATTGAAGTGGTGTATAACAGTAAAAGAGTACTATGTATGTAGCCCAACACCTCCTTGTACTAGTTCCCTCTACCATCTATGAGAATTGAAATTATTTTTGATGTTTTGCTTTGATACATGGATCAAAAAAGAATAATGCATTCTAGCTAGAAGGATTGGGGTAGGTCAATGCATGCATGGGTAGTGTCTCCACATGCATCCACTGCCTTATGCATGCATGAATTAATCATTATATAAGTTGTTTTTACAAGAGTGCACCACCAAGCACCAATATATCCTGTAGGAAACTGAAAATAAAGTGGTATTCAAGGCAGTTCTTAAACATATGATCTCACTATTTTGCATGCATGTTTTAGTTTCCAAGTGATGAAGATAACCTAGAAAGAAAGATTCAATTACATGGGCAACTGCAAAATCTTCAAAGCTAAAGAGATATTTTCTTTGTTTTTTCATTTCTTATTTGAATGTAAGGATGAAAAAGATCCATTACCTAATTCATCAAGAATATAAGGAAACATTTGAGATCAAAAGAAGAAAAAAAATGCATGACACATTGCTTCTCCAATCAAGAATTTTCATCTCGATCAAGAATATGTCCCAATACATGTAAAAATAAATTAAGATAAACCAATAAAATTACTGAGATAGCTGTTATATTGAGATTTAAACGAATATTACTAATATTTGTCAATCAACCTGCAAGCATGGCAAATGCCTCGTATTGGCAATTGAAAATTGCAATCTGATCTTTAGAACAAAGCAAGCCTCTTCCTATATTTATTTTAAATCAATATCGTAGATCCTTGCAAAAAAAAAAATCCTACATAGCATTTATTATATGATCGTGGCCAGTCGTTTCTGTAGATTTTATTTACCAAGTAATCCATCTTGATGCACTATTATTGGCACGAGCGGCTGTGATTTGTGCAGCCATGTGATAAACGCTGGATAAAAGTCCTCGTTCGTCGGATCATGATTCTTCATCCGGCCAACCATAGACGGATACGTGGCTGCCACCCATCCCGCCCCTGGTCTCACACGACGACTAACAATGTCACGCAAATCCTCGCAACCGTTCTCTTTATACTTACAACCTTCCCATGTCCAGTGGTCCCCACGTTATTTTATTCCAAAATGGAGGCTGTCAAGTCCCAACTTGTCAAACCTTGTTTCCCCACGCCATCCGTACAATATATTTTGTTTAGATCTTGTGGGTCCCGGTACTGGACCCACCCGGTCTGACAAGGGTTCAGCCAGACCGCCGAAAGTTCTCCATGTAGACCGGAACAGAGTCCTGCCAGACCGGACAACCGACCGCATATCCTGGCCCCGCCTGGCGCCAGCGAAGAAGATCTCCCCCCGTATCTTTCCACCAAACCGGTTGCGCTTTTCCCACTCGGCCGGCGGCCCTCTTGCTTTATTGTGTTTTTCCATTTACTTTTCTTTAAGGGAAAAAGAATGTCCAGCTTTTCAGAATATCTTCCCCCTCTTGCTCACCTGCGATCTTGGCAGCGGTCAAAATTCCCTTCCGTGGCTATTTATTCCCACTACTTTTTAATATTTTTATTAAAAATAAATAATAATATCACGGAAGGAAGCTAATAATTTTGATCACCTCTTATCTTACAATAAGAATTTTATATTTTTTCTGAATTACATTAAAATGTAGTAATCAAACATAAATTTATTTTTATAAAAAAAATCATTAGTAAAATAATAATAAATAATTTTATATTTATATTTTGAGAGCTCAATGGATCAAGTTAGCTCGTCCTCTAAATCATCCGAGTCAACTTCAAGCTGGCAGGCAAACAGCTCCCATGTTCTACTGCCTTTAATTAATTTATAATATAGAGGGTGATTTAATTTTCTCATTGGGAGGGTTGGAACATGGAGGTGAGAGGGACGGAGATCTCCCTTGGTAATGACCCAAGATCTTCTTCACCTTCCCTTCCTACCGCTTCGTTTCTTAAATTAGATCGGATCCCGCCCGATGTCCCTCCATCCGATATATTTAATTCGGAAAGGGTACAATATCTAGATGGATACGATGACGCAATAATACCAAGGCGGGACAGGGATTGGTATCGATGCCCGAAGGTCAGTCATGCCGTGGACTTCTCCCCTCCCTCTCTAAACCGGCAATTTATGATGGGTTCGGGTTGTATCTTTCGCGCGAAAGAATGATTAATCTTTTTTAGCAATATGCACCGTCGGATCGAGTTCCGTACAGTTTTGCACATATCGTAAAGCGTCTATTGTCTGATTCAACGGTGGATTCGTGCGAAGGATGGTGAATCCTTCTTTGGCGCGAAAGATACAACTCCTGTCCATTTATAACCCGTATCTCGGGCTCCCCCTTTCCGGGTCCGTCAGGGGGATATGCGAGGGTGAGTACTCGGATAGCAAATCCCAAGTGGGGCCGCCGTGCGGAATAGAGGGACGGTCTCTGGGCGTGCAATCGACGGTCGATTTGGTGTCATTCCCTCTGGTCTCGGTTCTAGAGCTCCCTCGGATTCTCGGTGGGATGCTGGAGATTTGCTTCTTTTATTCGCTGTCTCTCTTCCTTTTTATTCTCGTCTTATCGTCGCGGTGGGGTGGGGGGGGGGGTTCTATATCTTCCGTTCGTCTCCCAAATATTATATCCTTCTTCCGCCTCTTCTCGGCGCCTGCGTCTTCTTCCGTGGCTGCTATTCCGGATAGAGGGCGGGATAGTAATGTCGTTGTCCAGAGAGCGTGAGGAAGCGGGGCGGGAGCTCCACGTTCTGGCGGTCGACGATAGCTCCGTCGACCTGGCGGTGATCGCCATGCTTCTTAGGAGCTCTAAACACAGAGGTATTGTTATAGTCTTTGTTTGATGTTTTAAAAGTTATTCTTCTGAAATTATCGCAAAGAAATTTGGATATATTTTGGTCGAGGTTTGAGGAATTAATGGAATAAATTTGGATATGGCAGTGACGACTGTGGACAGCGGCAAAAGAGCATTGGAGCTCTTGGACTTGGTATGTTTGTTATTTCATAATTCTGTCGTATTATTACTGATTATTATTATCATTATTCTATGTTATGGCAACCACATGATGGAATAAGGAAAGATTATTTTATAAGCTTGATAGATTGTAGTAATTTTTCTTTTTTCTTTTGCGGTGGCAGGAGCCAAATGTTAATATGATAATTACGGATTACTGGATGCCGGAAATGACAGGTTATGATCTCCTCAAGAAGATTAAGGTTAGAATTCTCGTCTCCATTTTTTTTTGAGAGATAGAAAATGATGAGGATATTATTTTAGACTGCATACGTTTCATATTTACATTTTTGCCATGGGAACTCTATGGGTGTAGGAATCGTCTGCGCTGAAGGAAATCCCGGTGGTCATCATGTCATCTGAGAACGTTCCCAATAGAATCAACCGGTAGGGGCCTTTTACTTTCTTAAGGCGTGCAAGGGCAATTATGTCTTTTGAAATTTAGATTAATTTTTTTTTATTTTAATTCTGGTGCTAGGTGTTTGGAGGAGGGGGCAGAGGATTTTTTGCTCAAGCCCGTCCGGCCGTCGGATGTGTCTCGGGTGTGCAGTCGCGTGATCTGATCAATGGCCTTTTGTGTTCGTGGATGATTGGATGGATAAACCCCTTGAGTTTTTTTTTTTAGTTGTTCCTTTGAACATAAGCCTCTTTCTTCTCCTCTTTCTTCTCCTTTTTCTTCAGATATGACAGGAAAAGATACATGTTCACTTTGGTTTTATTTTTTTTATATTTTTTTTAAGCGTTGGTAATTTTAGCTGTGGCTTAATGTCAGGTATTTCTCTTGATGTGAAGGTGAAGTTTTCCGTTTTTTTTTTCTCTTCTCTATTGGATAATGACATCAAGTGATCTCTGATTCATCGGTATAATTTGAAACATCGATTGCTTTTGATGTCTTGAGATATTTTTAACTTGATGCATGATTCCTTAACTCATTTTGCTTGTTAAATGTTTGACGCCTTATAATTTTCTGATCTTCCAACTCCTAGTCTAGGAATTTGGTAGTAAAGCAATTTACTCCACTGTTTTGTTGAGAAAAGTCTCGCTTAGCCTATGGAGAGAGGTTAGCATCTTGAGATCATGAATAAAGACCAAACCATTCAGAAGGCAGGATCACAAATCTCTGGTCAGAACTTTCCATTCGAACCTAAAGATTTTCCATCTAGAATGCCTATTTTGTCATGGTTTCTTATTGTCGATTCGATGACCGAATCTATTGAGATCTTCCGTAGAGGAAGGGCAGCCATCGTTGGGTCATCTACTGGGTCCCAGCTCAACTGTCTCGTGATTTGTGTGGATACTGGACCTTGGGACGGTGGGGCTCTCTTCCAAGCCAGAGGTCGTCATGTCTTCGGCCTTCTCCTTTGTGGAAGGGGGAGACCTTGGAGCTCCATGGACCCCCATGCCTTTAAGGATCTGCCCCGCCGGGTTTTTTTTTTTGTGTGTGTGTGTGTGTGTGTGTGTGTGTGTAAAAGCTGCAATTTAAATTACCTCACAAGAAAGTAAAAAATGCAAATGAGGGCTACATGTCCAAAAAAAAAAAAAAAAAAAACTCTCCATATAAGTGTCGGGCAATGAAGGAGATGATCCAGTCTGTAACTTTATTCGTCTTTCGAAATACGTACTATCTAAAAATTGCCCATCTTTTGGAGTAACCTTATCTATCTATGCTTTGGATTCAATCAATCACCAAGGAAGAGTCCGCCTCAAATAAGAAATATCCTCTCAAGCTATCCGAAGCTCTATCTCAACAATAGTGAGACTTGACGTGCGGCCATCACTAACTGCTATCAACCTGCCCCATCGTTTTTTATGGCAGGCGCTTTGCAGTGTCACTTCAAAGAAGAGAAGTGCCGTGATAAAACCTTGCATGGTTTCATGGTCGTTACTCGGTGTTATTCACAACGAGAGCTGTCATGCTCTTGCATTCACAGTAACTATATCCAGGGGATTGTCTCCTTGTGTGGAATTCAACTTTCAAACGTGGAGCTTCGGTGGAGGAATCCATCTGAACGATGTCATCAAATATTTCACACGTCAACAAGGAATAGAACTGCAAAAATGGTGACTTCTAGGAGATTTGTTGCTCTTGCATTTCATTAACTGTATCCAAGGGATTGTCTCATTGTGTGGAAATCAACTTTCACACGTGTCTTTGCAACAAGGAATGGAACTGCGAAATCAAAAATGGTGACTTCTAGGAGATTTGTTGCATGGATTTAGGTCTACTGGTGGGAACTTCATGAATCAAAAATTGTGGTTTTGGATGATAGCACAAGCGCTTTTTTATTTTCTTTAAAACAAAAAAAAGATTTCAACAATTTTATATTTATATTCATGAAAGTAGAAGAGTTCTTCCTAATGGATAGTTTCAGGAATATTGCCTCTCCTTCTTATAGCTTGTTTGAATGAATTAGATTTTGTCAAATTTGGGCTAGTTTAAATTAGTTTGATTTATGACTTAAATGTGGTTAGGGTTAGATAGAGTTCAAATTTTACCCAATCCAAAAATGCATTGGAAACGAAAGTGAGCAAAGAATGAGAATTTTATTTTTCTTTTTAGGATAAGCTGGTTATATTTAGGAGATATGGGAGACAAGCTCCCACGAGCACAAGATAGAAACCAATAATTTTTGGGTTTTTCTAAGTATCATTTTTCCTTTTTCTTTTATCCATGACAAGATGGATCAAGGTATTTTCATGTGAATGTGGCTAAGGCTGAAATATAGGTTGGATTTGTGGCTTTAATGATCTTCCATGAAGGATCTTCTGTTGTTTTTTAACTAGCAACATGCTGCATTCCTTTTGACACTGTACATTGGGGATAGCGACATGCTGTGCTAACCAAAGAAAGTTCTGAATCAGGTTGAAAAGAGAAAATCTATTCCAAAACCATTTATTTTGTATGACTTTTGATATGGAATACTCAAACTTTTGAATACACTCAATTTTCGAGGAAACCTAATTTTGGCTTCACTTATTTGTTATTCTAGCAAATAGACACCAACAAGGCATGTTTGATAAAATACCAATGGCAAATAAAACAAGATAATAAATTATTTATTATATCTTTATTTTATTTTTATCTAAATAACCTAAATATTACAATATATATATATATATATATAATGAAATAAATAATGGAAATAAAAATAAAAAACATATTGGAATAAAGTTAAAAATGTAAAGCATGCAATAAAAATAAAATGAAGTAAGAAAAGTAAAATATAGTTCACTTGTAAAATGATAAAAATTAAAAATAATAGGAGAGCTTATAAGTAATATAAAAGTACAAAATTTTATCATGAAACAAGCCATGGAGTAAAAATTATAAACATACAAAAATATAAATATGGAAAAAATACAAAATAATATAACAAAATGTAGATAAAACTAATGTGCAACAAAAATTTAGAAATTATGTACCCAATTATTGAAATATTGATTTAATTATTTTGTTTAGATCCGAGCAAGTTGGCAGCACAGTTGGAAATTATCCATATGAAGATAAAGAGGTGAGCAATAGGAAAAGCAATAAGAATGTCATAAAGATCTCTGGAGCGTTTGGGCGCGCGTGAATTCATCTACCAATAAGATTGCATTCATAAGGTAAGGATCATCAATGGAATAAGCCTGGTATACTTGAAGATGCACGTATTTCTAGCTCCCCTAATACTTAGAGTCAAAAGGATAAGATTTATAGACTTTATTTTTTCACAAATCAACCATAAGTGGTCTCCACTACAATCTCATACAATGTTTACTACATGTAACACAAACATTAATTGCCGGATCAATGCATCTCCACCCCTATATCTCCACCTGGCCTCTCAACCTGAAGACTATGAACAGTTTTCTTTGACCTTCTTCTCTTGCAACTCTAAGCCATTCCCTCTTCCTTTCTCCACAAAATGTGTGGTAAGCAAATTACCAATGTCCATATCCATGTCTTCCATTTACATTGAAAAAAAAAAAGAGGCAAACTAGGTGTTGGTTGGCTCTTCTCAAACTGGAACTTTATCAATGGATATTACCAGCATATCCATTATTTTGAACCAAGGTTAGCAGCTGCCTGTTGCCCCGTACCAGGCATGCTGTATCGTATTAGTACTGAAATGATATTTGGTACAGGAGTATGCCGAGTATCATCGAACCAATACCATATTGACTATACTAATGCTATACAAGTATGGTACTAGTATGTTATCTAGTGTAACTTGAACTACTATAAGAGTTTGGCCTATTCATTAGCCTATAACTAATGTTTCTAAATAATTTTCGGCTCGAAAGAGTCCAAGTAGTCCTTTTTTTTTTATATATAACTAACTAGCGTATAGCCCGCGCCATGTATGGGGTACCTTTTCTTAATTTAGAAAATATACCATTGCTAAAATATTTTTTTATTAATTATGCAGTTATTTAGAAAATAGCCTATTTTTTCATTTATATATAAAAAATATTTATTTTATTACTAAGTACTTTGGTTAGTTTTAATAAAATATAATTTTGCTGAGATGTTAATATATTATTGAACAATACTAATCTTTTAAGAATATCATTAGCAAAAAGATAATATTATTTTTACTAAGATATTATAAGTCTATTAGTATTATTAGTGTTATTAATATTATTAATTTTACTATTCTTAGTTTCAATTAATGTATTAAAATATTGTTGATTTTATAAATGTTTATAGGTCGGGCTGGCTGCCATCCTGCCACCCCTACTTCCTCCTCACTGCTGCTCATCTTTCCTTCTCCTCTCCACCCTCTCTCACAGAATAAAAACCCCTCCTATTTCAAGTGGGCAAAGGATTGCGTCAGGGTTGCCCCCTCTCCCCATTATTGTTTATTTTATATGCAGATGCACTCTCTAGGATCCTGCGGCATGCAGTGTTCACCCAGGAGCTGGAGGTTTACAGGCCTATGCCGGATGCCACACCGATCTCCCATTTACTATTTGCCGATGATTGTTTTCTGTTAGTCCGGGCGACGAGATAGGCAGCACGGATTGTACGGAGGATTTTTTGGGATTATTGCTCTGTGTCTGGTCAACGGGTCAACTCATCCAAGTCAGCAATTTGCTTTAGCTCGAAGACCAAACCGGATGTGAAGACCTCCATACTGGAGATTTTGGGGGTGGGAGAGCAGGAGGGTATGTTGAGGTATTTGGGAGTGTCGATCTCAGGTCAGCGTCTACGTAGCAGTAATTGCTCTTCCCTAGAGATCAGCATCAGGCACTGGTTGGAGGGGTGGCAGATACATTCACTTTCTATGATGGGCAGGATTATCTTGGTACGGTCAGTTCTCTCCTCGATCCCGATTTACCTATTATCTACCTCTTTTATACCGGTTGCGACAGTGAGGAATATTGAGCAGATCTTCAGAAACTTTATTTGGGGGAGGAACGGAGTCGGAAGGGGCATCCATCTCATGGCATGGGAGGTGGTATGTCAACCGACGAGATTTGGTAGCTTGGGGGTGCAGTCCTTGGTGGCGAGACGGGAGGATCTAGCGGCACGGCACGCCGCTAGAGTTGTGTTAGAGCCTGATGGCATGTGGTCCTCACTGATGAGGGCCAAGTATGGCGGTCTGGTGCCTGGGGCCCGTGCGGGGCGTCGCCATTCACCGATCTGGAGGGAGATTTGCGCTAGAGCAGGGTTGGTGCTTCCCGCGATTAGATGGGCTATTGGTGATGGGCGATCCATTGATGTGTTAGAGGATCGCTGGGTGACGGAGCAGCCTATGAGTAGACTCCCGGTCATGGTGGATACGTCGAGGTTAGTCGGTCTCAGGGTCAGAGATTTGATGGAGCCCGGAGGGGGGCGTTGGAGGGTTGAGTTGATTAGAGAGGCTTTTGGGGAGCAGTTGGCAGAGATGATCCTGGCTCTACCTATTCCGGCCCGGGAGGGGTCGGATAGACTAGTCTGGATGCCGACAGGGCGATCGCAGGTGCGAGCCAGGGACATTTCCATGTTGTTGAGCCGAGAGCCAGCCCGACAGATAGAGGGAGGATGGATTTGGACGATGCGGATTCACCCGCGTGTCGCGCTCTTCATATGGAAGGTGGCATGGGGCTGGCTACTGACCAGGAGTGTGTTAGCACGGTGTGGGGTGAGGATTACTCAGTGTTATGAGGAGTGCACGGAGACTGTGGAGACGGTTGATCATGTGATCCTGCAGTGCCCCAGAGCTAGGGGAATCTGGAGCTGATCACCATCTTTGTTGCCCTATTCAGTCGAGTTGACACAGGATTGGATTCATTGGTTGAGAGTTTTCATGCGGAGGCCCAGTACTGTTGAGGCCGGGATTTGGTGGGCTTATTTGGCTCATTCTATCTGGTTGGACAGGAATGCTGGTATCTTTGAGGGCAGACGGTTACCCCCGAGGGTGGTGGTGGACAGAGCTATGCATCTTGCCAGGGAGGTTACCACTACTACCGTTAGGTCTTCTTCTGAGATGGCCAGGAACATCTGGGGTACTCTTTCCGCTGTCACAGCGCCCAGGTTCGCCCTAGTTTCTTGGGTACCCCCACCCCTTGGTCATCTCAAAGTGAACTTTGATGGTAGTATGTCGGTGGATGGGGTGTCTGGAGGAGTTGGTTTTGTCATCAGAGACCATCTGGGTGGTTTGATAGCAGCTGGTGGCCGCTGTGCGCCGGGACCCACTGCTGTCGGTGCGGAGCTGCGGGCAGCCTGTGAGGGGATATCCTATGCGAGGCGGGTACTTCGTGCTGAGCATATATGCCTTGAGGGGGACTCCTCTGTGGTGATCGAGTGGATTCGGGGAGTGGACAGATATGGTGATGGTCATCCTCTCATCAGTGAGATTCGGAGATTGGCGCAGGAGTCGAGTGATTTCCGGACGTTACATGTTTTCCGGGAGGCAAACAGTGCAGCAGACTGGGTTGCCTCTTTTGTTGCCCGGCATTCTGGGGAGGTCACATAGACATCTGTAGGAGATATTCCTCCTATCCTGTATGCTTTACTTTCTTTTGATATGGCTGGATGTACTCAAGTTAGAGCTATATGAAATGCCGCTTTTATCAAAAAAAAAAAAAAAAAAAAGAAAAGAAAAAGAGGAGAAGAAGAAGAAGAAGAAGAAGAAGAAGAGGGAAGGAAGGAGATCCCGGGAAAATCAACGCGGAGCTTTTCTTTGCCCCAAAATTTTTTTCGTGTGGAAATAAATACAATGATACACGTGGCAGATGACTGTGTATATATGCAGAGAGATCTACCAACACAAATTAAATGCTATATTTTTTCAAATTATCTAAGCTCCAAATTCGATCCTATTAAAACCCCAAAACTGAGCACCATTCAATTCTGAAACTGGCAACGGCCGAGGGTTATTATTGCTATCATAAAGGCACGAGGCCCACCATCTTTTTCGTGACCTCGTAAATAGCATTGACTTTATGTAAACTGGGCTGCAGGAAGCACACTTTGGGCCACATCTGCCTTTACTATTCTTTTTTTCCGCATAATTACCTACCTCGTTAGGCCTCTGAATGGGTACCACGCGTAGAATTAAATTCTGTTTGGAAAATTTTGGAAAGGCTAAAAAATACTTTCTAATTTTTTAAAAATATTTTTAAATAAAAAATTTATTTTTATATACACTATGTACAGATGGCAGGTAGAGGGCTTTGCCAAAGCCTCTATTTTAATATATATATATATATATATATATATTAATATTAGATTAGATTAGGTATATTAGACGATCTAAGCCCCAGGTACGTTCAAGATTTTATGGGCCGCTCTCTTGCGGGCTAAATCGTATTACCAAACTTTTCCTGCGAGCGACGCGTCAAACACCAGAAACAGCTATCTGATCGAAATCAGACGATGTGCATGGAAATAAATCAGCGCCCGATCGTACGGTCACCAACTTACGACACATCAAATACGTTGCACCGTGATTCGTGCGCACACTAAAAGCCCCGAGAAGGGCCCACTCCGTTTCCCTCTGACACCACCCCCCCCCCCCCCCCCCCCCCCCCCCCCCCCCGAGTCCCGAGAATCAGAGTTCTCCGACGACCACCCCGGACGACGCCTCTCGCTACCGGGATCCGAGACCCAGGCGTCGTTTCCTCCGCCAGTCTCCATCTCCGTCTCTCTCTCGCCCCCCCTTTCTCTTCAGAGTTCCCGCTAGGGAGCTTTCTGAGATCTCTAGATCTCAGATCTCAGGCAAGATTTATTCTCTCCCTCCCTTTCTTCGTCTTTTCGCCTTTCTATATCTTCGTGTTGATTTCAGTTTCGATTACTAGGGTTTCCTTGAAATCGTTCTTTCTTTTGGAAGGTTTTGGTATTAGGTGTTAGTGCAGTTGGTCTTGAATTATGTCGCTTCATTAGATGATCTAAATTTGAGTTCCATCCAGAAAAAAACACAAGAATGGATCTAAATTCTTGGTGTTCTCTTAGATCTAGCGGCATCGTTGCGCCTGTAAGCGATGATCCTAGTGCAAATTCTCTCTTTTTATACAATTTGGTGAAAATTGAATTCCATTTTTGTGTTTCTATCCTGAGAATGGATCTATGGAAAATTGAATTTGACATTACTTAATTCGTTTTTTTCTAGGTGCGTAATTCGTTGAGAAGATCTACAATTGCTTATTGTGAGGGCGCTCATTCCTTCGAAATGGTACGGAGTAACCTTCTATTCTCTCACGTTCTTCGATGGATAGGGTAAAATTATAATTGCAAAGTTTTGATTATAAATGCAGTGATGATTAAAGTTGGCACATTAAGTTTGTCTTTTCAGGATCGAGCCTTTTAAATAATTGAAAATTTGTTCTCGCCCTAAAATTAATAAGTAATCGTCCACAAATTTCTGTTCTGAGAATCTTTTCTATGGTGAACAGGTGGTTCTTGCAGCTTCTATCATAACTAAGTCTGGAAAAGGCGAGTTTCATATTGCCTTGAATTTCTGTTTGCCTGTTATTCTGCTTTGACTTTGGTATTTCCCATTATTTTATTTGAATATATTTCACTCTGCTAAATAATGGAAGATCTCAACTGCCTTGCTAGAACTCGATAAAATAAGAAAAAAACCAAAATAGTCAATAAGGTTGGTACCTTTGGCTCCACAATGCACAAATTGAAGGGATAAAGAGATATAGCAGGGAAAAAAACGTATCCAAGGTAAAGTGGTGAATGTTCTTTTTTTTTTTTGGGAAAAAAAAAGAAGACAACTCATGGAATTTCTGACTTTATAACTTTAATGGTTATTTCCATTTTAACAGAAATCACTCTACTGGGTAAATGCTAAAGAAACTAGAAGCAAAAATGTTTCCCTTGAATAGCATCTAATATTTCTTTATAATGATAAACTTTTTAGGATTTTATGATAATCGCTTATGGTAGGTTGATTTACTTACCGTTTCTTAGTATTGATATTACACTGTTATGGTTGTTCTGAAGAACATTATCATTGAACTGGGCTCCCCCCCTCCCCCGAGATAGGATTTGCTCTCGCTTATGACATTATACACGATTAGCTTCTCTTGTCATCATCATCATTTTTTTTTAATTACATTTCTTTGGTACCATCTCATCATAAACTGAGATTATTGCCATATGACTTTCATTTCTTTTTGACTTAATTGCAGTACTTGTTTCGAGGCAATTTATGGATATGTCTCGAATAAGAGTAGAAGGATTGCTTGCAGCATTTCCAAAGTTGGTGGGAACAGGAAAACAACATACCTATGTCGAAACTGAGAACGTGCGCTATGTTTACCAACCTATCGACGTTCTTTATCTGCTTCTTGTTACAAACAAACAAAGTAATATTCTTGAAGACTTGGAGACACTGAGACTACTATCCAAACTTGTATCCTTTAAGATATCTGATCTTCTGATCGTAGCACAATTATAGATTGATAATAGTTCACATTGTGCTATTCCATGCTTGGTGCCATTGGGGCTACGGTAGAACCGCACCAATTTCATATGCATGTAAACTGGTTTTTTGATGTTGATGTGGGTTCTTTATCAGTATTTCTCATAATACTTGCCTATAAACTTTATGTTGGAAGGTTGTGAAATTCTTTCTTGGCAAATTTAAAATCTAATGCATGTTGGTGGTGGAACATGCCTTAGTTTTCTAGATTCATCAGTGCTCACGTGCTGAAGTCCAATTTGGTTATAATGGGGTATTATTTTCTGGAAGTATTTAAAATTGAATTACCCTAATAATTGGAGCATAATATAGTATCTTTTTTTGCTTCAAATGATTGACAGGCTAATGATTGTTGACTATGGTCATGATTTTACCTTTTCTTCCCACCCACTATACATGTTTTATCATCGCTTATGAAATTTTCAGTATATCTCATACATATTTATTATTTGTAAACTCATAATGTTGGTTTCCTTAAGCTGTTTTAAGGTACCTGAATATTCACATTCTTTAGACGAGGAGGGTATATGCAAGATGGCTTTTGAGCTGGTATTTGCTTTTGATGAAGCCATCTCTCTGGGGCATAAGGAAAATGTGACAGTTGCACAGGTTAAACAATACTGTGAGATGGAGAGTCATGAAGAAAGATTGCATATTATGGCCAAGGAGGATAAGATCAGGGAAGCTAATAAACATATGGCTGAAAGTGCTAGGGAGATTGATAGAAAGAAAGTAAGATTTGCTGTTTTCTCTCTCCCTCTCTCTCTCTCTCTCTCTTTTTGGTTAGCAAAGTCTATCAGCATGTGAAACAAAATTATTTTCAAATAATACTAGCTCAAGATTCATAATGATGAAATTATGCTTTTGAGTCATATATAAGAGAATGCTTTAATTGCTGGACCTGTATTATATGGTACAGTTTTTCTGAGAAGTGCCAGTTGAATGAAATGACCACAATGCTCAAGGTTGTTCTTGATTCCTGTATTTACCTACCTTGCTTATTCAGCTATAGAATTTTACTAGTGGAGGTGCTTGGATTGAAGTTCTTTGCTTCTATCACAATTTCCAAAATCCTTTTATCGGATTACAAGGATGACTGTCTGCATAATTGGCCATTCCATATGTATAAAATCTAATCCTTATGTCTCTTCTTTGATTATCCTCATGGTTATTCATAAGTCAACTATGATTTCAGTTGTTCTTTTAGTTGGAAATTTATGAACCAGGTATCTGAAGGCTAAGATATGTTCTGACACTCTTGACATAGATAATAGTCAAATGACCGTATACTTTTATGATGTAGTTCAACGTGAGAGCTCCGATAAGGATAATGTCAGATTCATCCATATAGATATTAGCTAGCAAAGAAGCAGCTTGTGTTCCATTTGATTAATCGTTGTGTCACCATTTTGATTATCCTCATAATTATTTATAAGTCAAAACCAAGGTTCGTCGTATCAGTACTGAACTCCATGCTGATGCTACACTAGCACTATGTTGGTACAGTAGGGTATAGAATCTTTTCGACGTACCGAGTATCGATATGCCACATATACTGGGTACCGATACTGAAATGGTACGGTACAGTATGTCCTGTACCGCCCGGTTCGGGCCAGTAACCGGGCGGTACGACAAACCATGATCAAAACTATCATTTGAGTTATTTTTTTAGCTGGAATTTTTATGTGTATGGTTGGCTAGGATGAGCTTAAGATATGTTCCAACACTTTTGTCCAAAGTTCGCCAAACTAGTCTTGGAGGGCATACTACCTGGTACGGGTTTGTATCGTGCCATTTTAAGGCGTAGCAACATAGCGAGAGTCGAAGAGGAAGGGGGAGAGGGAGGAGAGAGAGAAAAAGAGAGTGAGGAAGGGAGATAGAGAGGAAAAGAGAGGGAGGGAGAGGGCTCGAAAGCCCTCGTCGTTAGAGGTGGGGGAGTTGAGAGAGAGAGAGGGTTCAAAACCCTAACCCTAATCCCACACGTGCGCATAAGAGAGAGAAAAAAGGAGGGACGTATATCGGTGACGTCAGCACAGGGAGGACGAGCATTGTTGAGGATCGCGAGCATGGGGGGAGGGGAGGCAAACTAAATAGACATGTCTAACCATGCCACTAGCCATTTGGTTGGTTCGCTACTCTTGAATGGACCGGTTCAGTAGACCTTGCTCTTGACATTAGATAAAATCAAAGGACTGTAGACTTTTATGATGTAACTCTAATTGAGGGCTCCAAAAAGGATAGTGTTAGATTCATCTATGCGGATATTGGCTGAGAAAAGATTAGTTTATCTTCCATTTAATTAAGTACAGAATCGTAAATGGCATCATACATACTAATAACTTGCTGAAGGTTTAACCACCTACTATCTCATAGAGAACAACTTCCAAATCTATTATAGGAAGTGGAAGGTTGTACATCCACTAGTTAGGACGGCTTCCAAATCTGGTTTAGGATGCAGGTTATTTCTAGTAAGCCACTATGCTGCAAGTTTTCTGTAGGTGGTCATTTCTCTCTTGACTTTCCTTAAAATAATTTGGTCAAGGGTGTGATAGGAAGGAACGCAAAACCATACTTTGATATACATTCACTTTGTTATTTTCGTTGCCATTTGTACATTTGTAATTGTAACTTTGAGAGAGTTTTCATGTATAATAGTGTTCAGCAACATTGACTTACCTATTACATTTATAACTTTTTCTATATTTGCTTGTGTACATTAATTTGCAGAATGAGAAAAACAAAGGCAACAAAGGAGGGTTTACGTCGTCTATTTCTGGTCCTCTAAGACTTGATAGCAGCTTTAGTGATATGAATATCTCCAGTAGTGGAACTGGTTTTGGAAGTGGTTCTGGATTTGGATTGAGCACTGATATGGATTCCCTCTCTAGCAAGCCCAAAGGTATGCTTTAATGCCTCTGAGACTCATATGAACAACCTTAGCATGCACTATAATAATTTATAATATTCAATATTTATTGTAAAGGTGGCTGGTTATAGGCTCAAATAGCGCTTTGTTTTGACTCTGATTTGTGGGTGCCATCTAGTGCCATTTGTGAAGTCTTTTGGGGTTGGTACCAGGGACCTGGGTTCAAGGGTTGATCTCACCTGGGTTCAATTTTTTTTTGGAAAGAATATTTCTACTATTTGTGGCTGAAGTATTTGTTTTATTTTCTTTTTGCATATTTCTTGGTTGTTTTGTTGTCTATTCTTTTGGTTTTCGATAATGTTATTATTGGTAATGAGTGTTTCAGATGGATAATTCTTTAATCCCCCGAATGGATATATTTGACATCAACTAGTAACCCGATTCTGTGTTAGAAATGTTAAACCCTATTAAAATGTGTGTGCAAATGGTCTACTTTCAGAATCCGAAAAAAAAGATAATGAGCGATATGGTGCTGCATCACAAGCTTATTAGTATCCATGTATTCTATGTTTGAGTTAATGCAACATCATCTCATTGTATGGATTCAAGTTTCCATAAGTCGAATACCATCTTATTCATGCATGACTTATTATATGAAATATTGAAATTATTAAAAAGAGCAGCTTGGTGCACAAGGCTCCTGCCATTGCAGGGTTTGAGGAGGTTAATATGTACCAAGACTTCCACCGCACGTAGAGAGGTTATTTCATGTTTTGAGCTTGTGACCTCTAGGCCACATTGAAGCAACCTTACTAGGGGCGCAAACGAGTCGAGGAGCTCGCAAGCTGCTCGAGCTCGACTCGGGTCCAAGTTTGACTAAATTCGACCATTACCGAGCTTGAGTAGCTTGAATTGCTTTTTTTAGTTGAGCACGAATAATAAAATACTCAGATCGAAGACTCATAAGCCTAGTCAAGTATATATTTTTAAGAATACTATTATTTTTTATATATAATATATATTATTATTTTAATATTTTAAATATAATATTTATATTTGTAATTTGACCTAACTTCTAACTTTTAACCATATTTTTAATTATGACCAAGGCTCAAGTTCGAGCTTGAGTATAGCTTGGTTGGTATTGGAGTCGAGTTGATCTCGAGCATTGCTTTTTTCTGATTGAGTCAATTTCAAGCTTGGATATTGAGTCTCAATCAATCTCGGCTCATTTTTGAGCCTGAATATTTTGAATCGATTCGAATTCAGCTTGATTGCCCCACTAAACCTTACTGCTGTACTATGACTCACCGTCATATGAAATATTGATATCATACTATGTGCTATTCTGTTCTGCAGATTAAATTTAACAAGCTATAGGCTTAATAAACTTATGGAAACCTATATAATACTGCAAATAATTCTCGAAAAAATCTACCACGGAACTTCACACATCATACATCGAAAAAAATCCTTTTATTGTTATTATAGAATCACAGCCACAATATTAAATGCGAGATAACATACGGCTGTCATCCTTGTCATTACTAGTTGTTTTTGGCATTGTCCCTAGCAGAACCTAATTTTCTTTTCTTTGCTAGGCACAGTAATGATACTCTATTGTTAGCCAAAGGTAAAAATGTATCCTGAATGGAAAATGCAACTAATTTGTTAACCGAGGATGTTCCTGTTTGTTAAATGTTTGATTTTTTGTGGTCAATTCTTTTTCTGAAGACTCAATCTGGATCACCAGGTCATCCTTCTGCATCAGCTACTGCTCCTCCAAAAGGCCTTGGTATGCAGCTAGGCAAAACACAACGGACAAATCAATTTTTAGAATCATTAAAAGCCGAAGGGGAAGTTATTCTTGAGGATGTGCAACCAAGTGCTATACAGTCAAAGTCACCTCTTCCACCAACTGATCCCATTACATTGACCATTGAAGAGAGGCTTAGTGTTATGATTAAGAAGGATGGTGGGGTTAGTAACTTTGATGTTCAAGGCACACTCTCTCTACAAATTCTTAACCAAGAAGATGGGTTTATCCAATTTCAGGTTCTCCCTCTCTCTCTTTCCTAAGTCGTTAGGCATCTCTCTCTTTTTGTATGTCTGTGGGCATGCATGTCCAAGCAGTCATTTATGATCGGACACTTATTTAAGTTTCAAATGCTCATTGCAACATGTGAAATGAATTCATCCCTTATTCTCCTCAGTCTTTCATTAGGGGTCCTCTAATACTTCTTCTCTTTCCTCAAACCTGATTTGAGGGGAAAAATATCTCTCATGAGATTCAATTGCATGTTGTCCCTAGTGCAGTAAATAACACCCTCCTGTTTATGTCATACCTATCAGCAACGGAAATTCACCATTTTCTGAAAATTTGTACATGTTGATTATGTATTGGATTTCATCAGACTATTATACAATTCATAAATATTCAAATTTATCATGAGATAATAAAACTACTGTTAATCAAATTTATCAGAAATTTGATTAATGGGAAAACTTGCAAGTCATGAACTATTTCTTTTTTGTTGATGTTGAGTTTTATATTGTATTTAAATGTTTGTATTTTTTATTCTACAAGTTCTCCTTTTTAAAGGTCTTTCTTGTATTTATTCCTATCACCATCATGAATCACTACCTTATCCACCTCACTTTTGTCTTGCAAAATCTTCTTTTTTTTTTTTTCATAATGTACTCGGCAAAAGTTTCAAATTGTTGAATATTAACCTTTTCTTGGCTTTGGTTGTCTTGGGGATAAATAATCTTAAGAAGTGATTACACTTCAAGGGCCATGAGGAAGTAAGAGCTAATATTATGATTCTGGAGATACATAGTAAGGCATATTCTCCGTAGAGAAATAAAAACAAGCCTTATGCCACTGATTGAACTACAAGCCTAATCTTCTTGTACGTTGACTTCGGAGATCTGACTTTGCCATCAGATTGACAAAATGTAGCATCTGCTTGGGATCATATTATGATGAAAGTGTGTGCCTGATTGTATATACTTGCTATGGACTTTACAGGTTCCAGCGCCTTTAGTGTTAACTCAATGTAGTATCTTTTGTATGCACATTTGTTGGCATTGAATGGTGGAAGTCTATTTGGGACCCAGTCTATGGGAAATATCAATTGCAGGCTGACATATGATGGACAATTAAGAGATTTAGGAAAATAATATCTATATAAAATGTAGATTTATAGTACGTGAATCTTGGTTCTCAATTTTCAGTTCAAAGGAAGGTTGACAAGAAATTTAATCTTAATATTATATAAGACGGGAAGAAACTTTTCCATCTCTCTCTCTGATGGATATATTCTCTTTAACATTTAAAACATGAGATTAGGAAAGGTGGAGTTTTGGAAAAAAAAATCAAAGATGCAAGTGTTTTTATGAATTCGTAATCATGTTCTTACAAATGATTAGTTGTTTGCATAATTATGCCCCCTTAAATCTCGTCTATTGAAAATGCTGCTTATAGAAGTAATCTTAATTTGTCCTCTGTTGTTCTAAAACCTCTTTTGTAAAAATATGGCTCCACAATTGGAGAATTGTTCTGGTAAGTGCTCATCTTATTGGCAGATTGAGAACCAAGACGTACCAGGCCTTAGCTTCAAGACTCATCCGAACATCAATAAAGAGTTATTTAACAGCAAGCATATTATAGGCTTGAAAGATCCAAACAGGCCCTTCCCAGCTGGTCAAAACGATGTTGGTCTAATGAAATGGAGAATTCAGGGCATGGATGAGGCCGCTCTGCCACTAACTGGTGAGCAATATATTGTACTATCAAAAATGTTGATGTTAAACTCTAGACTTCTATTTATTTACTTATTTACCTGCAGTCAACTGCTGGCCCTCAGTTTCTGGAAATGAAACTTTTGTTAACATCGAGTATGAAGGTTCAGAAATGTTTGACTTGCAAAATGTTGTGATATCCATACCTCTTCCTGCACTTCGGGAGCAACCAAGTGTAAGGCAGATTGATGGAGAATGGAGGTAAGCATTTTGAAATTTAGGTACCCCTAATGATGAAGATTGGCAGCATTAGGTTGAGATCTGTATCTGACATTTTGAATGGAAATAAAAGACATAAACTCATCAGTAAAATAGATAGTTATAGGAGTTTATATGCTTGGGTATCTTGATATCCGCATGTTCTAACATAGTTTATGATTTCCTTCTCTAAACAGGGAGTGTTTCAGTGAACTATTAGCAATGCTTTTTATCTGTTATTTAAATCAGCATCAATTTCTGTATTATTTTTTTCAGAACTGATCGCCAGTTCTTTGAGTAATATTTTTTTAATATACAATTTCATTCATTGGGTGCTATTCAATACTTATATTAGAAAATTATCCAACTTTCTGTCTTGAGTTGCGACTGTCTTATCGGATAAACGTCTAGTTACTGGAAAATCCTTGCTTACATTTTTGGAGTTTTTTCCTTTCTTTCTGATTAGATGCCATTTCTAAGGATAGTCTGACAACACCCTTGTTCCAATTGATGCCCTCAGTTGAGTGAGCATGAAGAAATTATTTGTGCTTTTCTAGCTACTTTCACCCAGACAGAAACATGTTGAGTACTTTTGCTTCTAGCCTGTGATTACTATGTGTAATGCAGATGGGCCATTTGTGCTGAGGCTGTTCTCTAATGGAGGTTTGAAAGACGTGGTACCCTCCAACTATCACGAAATAGCAAATAGTAGGGTTTTTATAGAAAAATTAGACTGTGGATATCATATTGGGGTTCAAAAGTGCAGACAAAGAGGGATTTGAAATACAGCTACTTTGATACTTGAACGCCTTTCAGAAGGTTGAATTCTAACCATGGCATACAGCAAATCATATCTATTAAATTAAAACTAGGCGAAGAGATCAATGGTGCAATTAGTACATAAAATTTGTCCAACAAAACTTTGTTAAGGAATCAACAGGCGTTTTCAGGACAAGATAAATGCCAAAGGGGAGAGGATTTTCTGTGAAAATGTAGTTGTTGAGACAAGTGGTAGGAGATACAAGATTGAGCATGAAGTGCTACCGAAAGACAGTGGTAGGGATGACATGGAAGATGCTAAATTGTCAGATGAACAATTTTTCAGCGTGGTGACATCTTCTCATGGCCAGGGTGCTGTGATGCAGATGTCGCCATATTGGCCGTCTGTCTGTAATTAAAATTTTTTATGGATGTATTTATTCTTAGTGCTTCAAACAGTTGATTTTTTTAATATCTTCAATTTCAGGTATGACCCCAGGAGTTCCACATTGGAGTGGTTTATTCTTCTTATTGATCATTCCAATCGCAGGTACAGCAAGCATGTGGTTTCCAGTTAATGTGTTAAAACACTTTGATTCAATTAAGTCATAACAAATCAATGCTAGAAATTGATGGATTATTTTATTTCTTGTTCTTAACAGTGGATCAATGGAGTTTGTTGTGCCTCCAGCTGATCCAGCAGTATTCTTCCCCATCAACATCAGATTTACTGCTGCAAACACATTTAGTGATGTGAAGGTTAGAAACTTTTGACATTTTTGGAAGTTTCTATTGTTGTTTATATTGCTTTTACTATAGATTCTTGGAAAATGTAATCTGTTTTGTCCTTAGGCATATAGTTTGTGTTTAGAGATGGGTAAAATTCCACAATCAATTTTTGCCTTATTCCCTCAACACTCCTTCCAAGTCTGAAGAAACTTGGAAGGGTGGCTCCATTGCCGCACAAGCTTGAACTACATTAATAAGGTGAACCTCCCTGCCCATCTATTTGTCTTTCAGATTTAATGGCAAGCCCCTCGCTTGTCCAAAGTTGCCATGGCCAAGAATTTTCCACCAGATTATTCACAATGATGTTATTGTTGTGAGCTAGCATATATGTGGAGAGCTATGTGTGAAGTGCCCTCAGACTTTGTTGGATCATATGTGGAGAGCTGGCCATATGATTTTTTTTCAAAATCTTCAGTGGGATCACAAACTAAAACGGTGTAGATGCAATGAAGCTCTTCGGTTGATATTAAAGACCTCTCAGGATTTTGTTGCTTTGCTAACTGGTAGACATCACAGAGTAAATGCTAAAACTATATATTTTGAATTTAAATCTTCTTTGTTCTAAGTAAATCAAGTGCTTTCATTTTCACATGCACACATTGGTAGGTTTATCGCACGCATTACATAGTGAAAACTGTTTGCAAAGTGGAGAAATGGCCTTCGGAAAAGGAAATCCCACTGTACATTTGGCATGTCAACAGTGTAGAAGTGACCGGCCTGTATGCTTTTCTGACTGCAGTTAGTTTACCAGCTAAATAAGTAAAATAACCCTTGGCCTCTTCTCTCCATGCGACTTAAGCTAGATGGTTTGCTAGATAATTGTTTTGTAAACTTCAAATATTCTTCACATGTACATACCACTAAGTTAAAAAGAAATATGGACAAACCTGTCTATCAGTGCCAAATCCACCTCTTTTAGAACCAGGCTGCAATTTGAATTTGAGACATCTACCTTTTTCACTTGTTTTTGGCCAGCTTTAGGTAAATCCGAACCACTTTCCATTACTTGCTCCTATTTTATCATCTATTCTGTTACTTTTAAACTTTTTCTATGTACTTATTTCTAATGTGATTCTTCTTTTGATGGACCTGCATTTCGGTAGAACTTATGCTATAGTGATGATCTTTATCGCTGCTTAAACATTCTCATCCATAGTTTTTCATGTATCTTCTAAAATTTTCATCTCAATTCTTTATGCAATTTATAGAATACACAATATGGCAATACTTATGCACGGAACTACTACATTTGTCCTTCCTGCCTTCAATATAAAATATCCTCATCCTTGTTTATGATAGATTTTCAGTTTCAAGACCAAAACTTAAGTAATCTTGCCCCTTAATTTAAACTGCATCTTTGATTCTGCTATACCATTAGTGTCCGCCATTTAATCTTCATGGTTGGTCCTCTCAAATGTTGTCCCACGATTGCAATGTGTCACCCGTCATCTAGTCTAATAAGCCTACATCACATCTTCTAAGAAAACATGTATCATCAGAAATCTTTGTTTACTTGGTCTTTTGATATCCTCTGTTATCTACTTATATATCTATATGGATAAGGACATGGCCCACCTTCATGATTGTATAAATCTCATTTGCTGGTGAAAGCAGATGGGAAAGCATCTATTGCTCTTAGGGTACGGATTATGTATTTGATTCATCTGTCAGGCCAAGATGCAAGTACTCATGATAACTTTGGGCTGTTCATCTTATATGATATCCTTTTCTATTATGTTTGCTTGATGCTGACAGGTAATTAATTGTCAAACCATACATAGTTTTTAACACGAGAGTTGCAAATTTATTGCAGGTTGTTGGTGTCATGCCACTCAGAAGCAATGCGCCACTGAAGTTTTCACAGAGGATTCAGATGATTACAGACACTTACCAAGTAGTTTGAGTTATGATGGAAATTATGATTTGTGGCATTGAACTGGTCTGTTAATTTGCCCTGAATGTGTAGGGCCTTTGTTTTATTTCTTGTATTTATGAATCTCTGCAGTGAAACAAGATTTTGGATTTAATTAATTTTATGAACCCCATTCATGTGGGGTTTCAATTTTGTGCACTTAATTTTTTTAACGGATTTAATATGTTTTTATTTTTTTTATCTTGTTGGATGATTACTGGGACAGAAAGTACGCAATGGGTTTGAAAGAATAGGTTGTTGGGAATAGAAATCAGGAATGGAAAACTATTTTGCAACGGAAAACCAGTTTCCAGAAAATCCGTTATCCGTTGGTGGGGCTTGTCGTAAATGATTATGTCGATTCAGGCAAATACTAGACAATAAAACAGAAGGCATATGATATAATATATAACTATTACTCTTTCAATAGTAAATATTAATTATAGTAATATTGCAATATGAATGTTATAATACTAATAATAATATTAGATTATATTATACAATATAGTGATAATGATTATCTAAATAGTGTACATATAAATAAAACAATATAATGTAATATTTATCTATTAATACGTTGCGTGGTCCTACCTAATAACAATATTATTATTAGCATCAATACTAATGCTATTAAAATTATAATATTAATAATAAAATAATGTCTATTTTAGTTATTTTGATAATAGTATTAGAATATATATATATATATATATATATATATATATATATATATATATATATATATATATCATATTAATGATTCTCTATATAATATTAATATATAAATAAAACAATACAACATATAATATATAATACTATATAATCTATAGTTATTTAAACTATATAATATTCTAATATGTATTAATGATATATTAAAATAGTCAAATACAATAAATATTTGCATTACTAAATTATATAATATTAATATTAGTCTTATGATCATAAAGTGATCTTCAATTATATAATATTATATAACTAATTTAATTATTATATAATATATTATTTATAATATTACCAACATCGATATGAATGATAAAATTAATATTATTATGATTGAAAATAATACAAATATAAGTAGTCTATAAATAGTTTAATAATATATATAATATGACACAATAATAATATCATTGATATTATAGTATAAAATCAACTATGTCATTAATATAATATATAACATACAATGTTAATATTAAAATACGTTAATAACATAATATGAGTCATAATCATATCTATTCTTTCCCAAACTATTTTGTTGTTGGCTTACTGATCCTCATTCTCTACAATAACATAATATCAATATAATATATTTTATGAATATATTTATATATAATTATATAATTTAATATTATATAAAAGACTCTACTAACAATATGTTGTGCATGTAATAGATAATGAAGTATTATAAGATATTTTAAGAGCGATTATTAATATAATATATGAAAATTTTATATTGTTATTCAGCTGCATACTCGAGGCTAGAGAAAATGATATTCAAGCCCTCTCTTGGGTTTTTTTTTTTTTGTCTATTTTTATGGGAATCTAATATCCATTCTCGTGTTCAAATAATTTACCAAAATATATTTTTTTGCTTATTTTGCATGTGTATCTCTTTTTTTTTTATGTATCTATATCATCTAATGCTGTTAGATATGGTGGTAAAATATGGTGAGCAAAGAGCAGGCCAAAACTTGATTTGGTTGATTATAAAAAGCATAACAAGTAAAATTATTATGATGCTAATAATATATTGTTAGTGATGATGTTGTTGCTGTTTGCTGTTGGTGCTGGTCCACTGATATTGCCAAGTGGGTCGAGGCTTATGTGATCTCCTGAAGGGCCAAGCGAAGCAAACCGCTTCCGACGTCTAATGTTCCCTCCTCCTCGCATCACCAAATGCTTGAAATCCGACAAGCGTACCCTCTCCCTCCTCTACCACTCCCACCTCTCCCTGCGCGGGGCCGAGCAAATCCACGCCCACCTCCTCGTCTCCGGCGCAATCGCCGACCCCTACGCCGCCGGCAAGCTCGTCGCCTTCTTAGCCCTCTCCGCTCGCGGCGACCTCGCCCATGCCGGCCTCCTCTTCCACCGCCTCCCCTGCCGCTCCGCCTTCCTCTGGAACACCATGATCCGAGCCCACGTCGATCGGAACCGACCCCTGGAAGCCCTCTCCCTCTACAAGCAAATGCTCTCCACCGGCTTCTCGCCCAACAACTACACCTTCTCCTTCATCCTCCGCGCCTGCCTCGACCTCTCCTCACTCTCCGACGGGCAGAAGTTTCACGCCCAGATCGTAAAACTCGGGTGGGAGCCGTATGACTTCGTGCAGAATGGCTTGATCCACGTGTACTCTTCCTGTGGCGATATCGATTCCGCTCGCAGGTTGTTCGATGGGAGCTCGAATCGAGATGTGATCTCGTGGACGGCGATTGTCAGTGGGTACGCGAAATCCGGACGGATTGATGCTGCTCGTGAGCTGTTTGATCGGATGCCGGAAAGAAATGCGGTTTCCTGGAGCGCCATGATCACTAGTTATTCGCAAATTGGAAGGTTTCGAGAGGCATTGGATTTCTTTAACGAGATGCAGCTTGCCGGGGTTCGGCCTAATCATGCGGGGATCGTCGGTGCTCTGTCCGCCTGTGGTTCTCTTGGGGCTTTGGACCAGGGGAGGTGGATTCATGCCTTCGTGGAGAGGAATACGATGGAACTAGATAGGGTTCTGGGAACCGCATTGATAGATATGTATGCCAAGTGCGGGAGCATAGAAACCGCTCTTCAGGTGTTTGATGCGATGTCCGAGAGAGATGTGTTCGCCTATACTTCCATGATCTCGGGGTTGTCGAATCACGGGCACAGCGAGAAGGCGATTGATTTGTTCTTGAAGATGAGAGAGGAAGGGGTGAGGCCAAATGAGGTCACTTTTATTTGCGTCCTCAGCGCCTGCGGTCGAATGGGTCTGGTGGATCAAGGGAGGGAGATCCTTGCAAGCATGGATGGGGTCTACGGGATCAGACCAGGAGTCGAGCATTATGGCTGCTTGGTCGACCTTTTGGGCCGGGCAGGGTTGCTTGAGGAGGCAAAGAGGGCAGTGAGGCAGATGCCGATGGAGCCTGACTCCTATGTTTTAGGAGCCTTATTAAATGCTTGTAGAGAGCATGGGGAGGTGGAATTGGGCAAGGAAACTGTGGAGAGTTTAGTAGAGTTGGGGCTCGATCATAGTGGGGTGCATGTTTTGCTTTCAAACATGTACGCCTCGGCTTATAGGTGGGAGGATGTCTTGAAAGTGAGGAAGGGGATGGAGGAGAAGAAGGTGAAGAAGGTGCCTGGTTGTAGCATGATCGAGGTGGATGGTGTGGCTTGTGAGTTTGTCTCTGGAGATTGGTCTCACTCCCGTATGGATGAGATCGTGTCTACGATGAAGGGGATGGACAAGCAGCTAAGGTCATCTGAAGACAGTTTAGATTGGAGGAATGCACGACCCATGCACATTGCACTATTGGAGTCTATACCTATTGACTGATGGAGCTACGCATGCCCCATCTTGGGCAATGGGGGTGGTGTTTTACCTCAAGTGCATTGATGGCCATGGACATCCTTCCTATATTTTCTCAATGACTCGAAGAATGGTGAGGTGGGATTCAACTATACATACCTCAAGTGCATTGATGGCCATGGATATCCTTCCTATATTTCTCAATGACTGGAAAAAATGGTGAGGTGGGATTCAACTATACATACCTCAAGTGCATTGATGGCCATGGACATCCTTCCTATATTTCTCAATGACTGGAAAAAATGGTGAGGTAGGATTCAACTATACATACCTCAAGTGCATTGATGGCCATGGACATCCTTCCTATATTTCTCAATGACTGGAAAAAATGGTGAGGTGGGATTCAACCGTACATACCTCAAGCACATTGATGGCCATGCACATCTTTCCTATATTTCTCAATGACTGGAAAAATGGTGAGGTGGGATACAGCTACACATCCTGCATTCACTAATCTATCTATTGGTGGAGCTCGAAAGGTATTTAAGATCTCTGCTTCCTCATATACGGCTGAATACTCCTTTCTGAAGTATAAACTAAAGCTGGAGATGTCCAGTTAAAAAATTATTTGCGGTAGCATTTGCATTTGATTGTAATTATTGATGTTTATTTTCCTTTATTGTTCAGTGAAATCACACCTGCTCTTCCCTAGTCTGATATTTTTTTTGTTCCCTAAAAGTTATATTCTCTCATCTATTTGCTCAAAGATGTTTCTGGAATGCAGGATTTTGCGTCTTCTGCAGCTAAATTCACCTGGCGTTTGAAGATCCCATGAGCTTGACATCTTCTTCTTTATTGAATCGTATCTTTCCACGAATTATAGGAAATCTCTGCTTACGATTCTGATTAACCTGGACCACAGGTCCACAACAAAGAAACATGGCGTGTTGGAGACAACGTTTTCGGTGAATTAATCCATAATTGTTTGTCCTGAACAGTGTCTATTGCTTCACAGACATGCTCGCTTGAGACTGAGAGTTTGTGATGGTTAATAAAGCATCCATTACCACCATACACTTCATTCAATTGTAAGAATTATTTAATGGATGACAATATACCAGCCATACAATCGGCTTGGACCCTTGATATTGGCAATCTTGATTTGTACTTCTATCCTATCATGAGCCGAGCAGGACTTGTTAGGAGAACCTTAACGGTTATTGGTGTGGTGGACTCACAGGTACAAAAAGCCACTCATTGTAGCCTTTTTTTTTTTTTTTTTTTTTTTCCTTTTTTTTTTTTGGTGAGAAAAAGAAAAGAAGGGGAGAGAGGAGAACCTCACCCGCATAGCAATCCTCACTGGCCCTTTTCTGCGTGCCCTTTCCATCCGTAGTTACCCATGTGTGAGTACTTCATCCCAGCACCACTCCGGTTGCCAGCGGACTAATAGCACTTCCACCAGCCGCATTCAGGCGTGGAGCATCCAGCCTCCGAATTTAATCGGCTCCTTGGAAGACATGCTCTGTTCCCGATGGTTTTTTTTTTTTTTTTTGATACTTATTGTAGCCTCTTGTTAGCCAGGGAAAAATTGAACAACTTGCAATTTTCCAATGCCAACGGTCATTCTTTTTTTTATCTTTTGGCTCTTTCCCCTTGTTACTCCTAAATAAACAGCAGAGGAGCCACATATCCTGCTCTCAAACTCTCCAACTCGATTCCTCCACTCCTCCCCTTGTCCAATATTTCCATGCCCTTCAAACCAACAAATATTAAGCTAGAGAAAATTTGTCAGCGAGAGATGGTCTTCTCAACAAAGGGGAGCTTGGGATCCCCTGAAAGGAGGAACAGGACTCTTGGAGTGCCCCACCTTTTGACCAGTCCCAGTTCGATCCCCTTCCCCAAGCACAAGGTACCCATTTTGTCCATTCTATTTCCACTTGCTTCTCCTATCTTCTTTCCTTGATATGCTCATTAATTCATTTAATGTTGAAATAATTTGGTCTTCATTGCTTTGTGACTTTCTGTGTTATCACATATAGATATTTGACTCTACCAAATCTATTTGTTTGGGGGCAATTAGAGTTAGCTGCTACGTTTGAAAGTTTGGCTTTCTTCTACCCACCAAAGAGAAAAGCTTGTATGCAAACTGTCAAGTCCCAGAAAATTTCAAATTTTAACCAACTAGAAAGATATACATAGGTACTGCAGATTCGTCAAAACCAAGGTCAGTTAAGGTCAGAAAATTGCTGGTAGCTATGACCAGCCATATTAATTTAGGCTATAATATTATATGGTAACAATATATCTATCAAATACTGTCAAGTTAGTCCAGAATTTGGCCAAACAAGTTAACCTCACCCTTGGAGACTAGGAGGTTCATGGCTGATAAGACAGTAATAATCAGTCAACAAGCACATGGAGGAGCTTTTCTAGCTTAGAGTTGCCAATCTATGGGAGAAAGGCCCAATCTCTCCAATATCTGATTTGTCCGAGAAAAATGCCTGTTGCAGAAGACGTAGTTAAGTTAGAAGATTTGGTTCATGATATTTTGCTACATAAATAAGAAACAATTGGTCCTACCCTTCCCAATTACAGGCTGAGGATCAGGAAACCTAAAAAACTACAGGTTTGAGAGAAAATTGATACATGTTCCCTAATGCAGGTTTTGGGGTGGGTGGTGGTTCAGAAACCAGAATGAGCAAGAGCAAACGATAAGTAAGGCAAGCATATTGATGGACAGCAGTTCCAGATGAAATAAGAAAAAAGGAAGCTATGTTTACGAACTACTTACACACTCTTAGCTAGTTAATCAAGGCTCGAGGCAACACCGTTTAAGATGGGCTAAATTCTCATTCTTACATTTCCATTCTTCCTTATGTGAGGTCACAATTTCTGCTTTTTTGCTTTCCAATGCCAAGACAAGGGCCAACGCTTGGCCTAATGGTTGGTACCTTCCTTTCGGAGGTCTTCATTCCAAATTACCTTGAAATATCTTGAATTCTTGATGGGTGCAGATGGATGGAAGGTATGGCATTGTTCCAGGCAGCAACCGTGACAGGATGCATATAGTGTGAAGTTATCTTAAAAGACTGAATAAATTTAAGTGTGAAAACATCTATTAATTTTTGTAAAGTATAAGTATTCATTGTCATGATGTTGTATCCTAGAAGCTGCAACTAGAAGTGTAAATGATATCCGAAAACTCGACAACTCAACCCAGTCATTTTATAAAAGTCGGGTATGGATCCAAATTTAGTTTTCGATAACCCTATCAGATCGAATTCTGACTCCATATATGGGACCAATTTCTCATTGAATCAAACTCAGATTTAGGCATGTTTAGATCCAAGAACCCGATTAACATAATACTAATATATATGCGTGTGCGGTATATGTAAATATGGGAATATAAAGTAAATTGGGATTTGTGTTACTTCTTTTTTTCATATCCGGATTTATACCTTTGTCTCATGCATGTTCTTCTTAACTCTCATCCGTTGCCATTTTACTTCCAAAATCCCAACAGACATCTAGATTCTGATTTGTTTCAATCAAACCAAACAAAAACAGAAATTTAAATATGTTTCAAAAGCGATTAAATTTTTCAAAACCAATCATTCACTTCTTATATTGTGCTCTTCATATTGCAATCTGCAATAGATTATAAATTATTGTGATAAAAGTCCTTTTAGTTTTGGAAATTATTAACCCTTCACTGTTTTGCGCACTAAAATCATATGCAAAATGGAACCTAAAAAATTCAAATCCAATTTTTACTTGAGTTTGGATGCAAGTTCGGAGCTTGCTCATTTTGATGGATCCGAACCTGAACCCAAACTTGATTTTTCTTATCAAGTTCAGATGTGGATACAGCGTAAGTCCGACCAGTTTACAGCCTTAACTGCAACAATGAATTGATGAATGGCTGGAAATATCTATCTATTGTGAACATGAGAGAGACAAACCTGCATCCGAAGAAACCTCTGTTAGCAGATAGGCCTGATGGATGAGCAGCTCTTAGAATGTGGATGTTTTGACTCATCAATCAATCTGTACATAGCACGGGCATAAATGTGACTGAAACCCAAATAAATGCAGGGAGTTACTGATAACTCTAATCGACAAGGTTTAGCCCTAATGGCTTATAAAAGTAACGACATTTAGCTTTAAAGGAAGAATGCTGAAGTTTAGAATGACTAAAATAAACAAATTTGTAGGAGAAAGAAAGGTGATCCTCATTGTAGTAATCCTACACATCTTCCATGAAATGTTGCAATTAATGATTGACTTTCTGCTTTTTAGCAACATTGTCTCCTCTGACTATTGTTTCATAATCATATCTGTTCTGATCTCTGTAATCCACAAATGAAAAGTGAGTTAAACAAGCAGAAATTACCTCGACTTTTCTTGAGCAGAATTCCCCCAGAGAAGAAAAACAACTCCAGATTTCTTCCATGACATTGTTTGAATCACAGCATCAGTAAATGGCTCCCACCCTTTCTTAGCATGTGAATTAGCTTGATGGTTCCTTACCGATAAGAGAGAGGGAAAAAGATGAAACTGAAAGTACCGACCACTCAAAAGAAAAATGCTGATTAGCAACTAGAATGATGGTTCCCGCAAAATGGTTGTACATTCTCACAAGCAAATGCAGCCGAGAGAATCATTTGTGTAGCTACTAAGGCAAATATACGGTACAAAATACAAATGCAGTGGAAACGAGACACAGAAATCATGCAGTAAGAATAATAAAAATCACGTATTAAGGTGCATCCACCAAAGGGTAATGAATCCTCTATAACATTCAACAGGATACTGTGGACACTTATACTCTATAGATACAGAAATAGATATCTAAAATCAACAAATACTGAAAGTTGGTCAAAGATTGCCAAAATATTTTACATGTAAGGTTCCTAAGAAGTTAAAGGCCCTCACACAAACTGTTTAAATTCTCTCCATAAAGTCAACTGCATTCTACAGCTAACTAAATTGCTAATTCAAGAGCATACAACATGTCACTGAAGGCTTATAAAATGAATTATTTCATGTTTTTTCATAGGTCCCACATAAATCACATCTGCTTAATTAGAAAAAAACTTGCCTAAATGTTCTCGGTGATGTAAGTTGATCCATTCCCACAGTAATCGTTACATGCAGGGTGTAATGCTATTCTTGTTACCATAACTAAAGAAGGCATAGTTATAGGCACTACATTGTGAATACATGTTTCATATGAGAATCTAAGGGTCATGTCTTTGCATGCTAGAAGATTGAAACGTCTTCAGCAGCTTAATCCACAAAATGGTGAATGGTCACTTCAAATACAGTTACAACTTTACAATAACTACACACTCCACTAAGCATTGGTTTTCATATTCATCCCCATGAACCACTACGGCCCCGATGACTCTCTCCTTTTTCTGTCCTCTCATCCACTTCTCCAGGAGCAATCAGCACCACCACTGACCTCATGCTATTGTTCTATGATGCTTGAACTATAGATATTAATGTCATTACACTCTACTACATAATCAGTTCTCAATGGTTATATACTCAGACAACACATATCAGTATGGGTGAGAGAAACCAATACTGATTTTTAGAATTGAATGCCATTCTAGGCTAAAGTCTTTTTTTCATAGAGGAAACAAGGTTAATGTGTCATTTTCGCTTTTAAATTCTTATCAACAACAACACCTCCTCTACTACTCTTTGCATGATGACTGACTTTATTATTTATTGTCTACTCTAGCCATGTTCTCATCTTGTTAGAGAACAATGTGCTGATCATGTCCATGCACCTTGGCATCATAACTTCTTAAGTGGAGCACCACACTAGTCAGATTATGCTTAGAAACACTTCCTTGTAGATAATTCAAACCTACTTCACCCTTCAATTCTTAGCTCCTTGGTTCTTTCAAATTAATTCCCCCTTTTCTTTTCTTTTTGTCACTCTATTCTGATGTAACTTAAAGCTCAGTTCTTTGGGCACTCTATATTAGAAAATGTAGTAACTGCAGTCTAGGTAACAAGTACAAAAAATTCCTGTATTACCATGCAAAGCTTAATTTAAGATGTTCAACCAATAATTTCTCGGCAATGCAATAAATTATATTAATCAATGCATGATAAATAATATTAAATGAATTATCAAGAAGCTTTTAGAGAAAGAAGCATACCAGTGAGGACAGTGTTTAGCAGAAGAACACCCTGCATGAAAATTTCATGTTAGTCCTACAGATGTACAATCAAACCAACTGCTAAAATGCTTCGGAGTGAATTATTCCTAGATATATAAAATTTGTGACATATCACAAATTTTCATGGCCAATGTCAAACCTTGAGCTTGGCCAACTAGAAGTGGCTAATAAAATTATGTAGAATCAAAGCCCATATTCTGAATGCAGAATTTAGAAGGGGAACAAAGAAAGAAAGAAAAAACTAAGGATCACTTATTGCTCGAGTTCTGATTTCTTCATAGTTTATTACCAATTCAAGCTATTGCACAACAAAATTATAACTAGAGAAAGTTTGACCCAGTATAGAATTCTGCAAATATGATAGTTATAAGCAAGAACTATAAATAGAAGAAGATGATAAAGAACCGCTTAAATGCAGACTGTGTACATGAAAGAGCAACAAGCTCCAAATGATACTGTCATAAAAGCAAAAAAAAGACAAGCACACACGTCGTATCAAACCACCGTTTACCTGCACAGCCCATCTTTCCAGATTTCCATGTAATGGCACAGAACAACCAACATCCTTTTGAAGCTCCTTGAATATATTGACTAAGCTAGAAGGCATCTTAATACCCTCTGGCACTGAGAAGGCAAGACCCATAGTTTGATCAGGTCCATGGTACGGGTCCTGAAACGAAACAGATTAATTAGTTTGTGCTCTTCTTATCCGCGTACATAGGGAGAAGATTAGAACCAACAGTGCTATTAGTTTGTCTGCATACACAAAACAAGGCCTTTTGATGTTCTCGATGTTCTACATAATTAAAGATCAGTAAAGCAAAGCACATCCACCTGGATGGAAACCCAAGTCTAAGAAACAAGACTCTAGATCGACATAGAAAAACAAAAAGTGAGAACAAATGAGAAAACATAGCTATCAAAGGTACTCTTTTGCAAGCAAGTCTACGGGTTGTACGGAATTATGGTCAGGAACAAGATGGTCGATAGCAAAGCAATGTTAACCTTCGGTACCTCTACCCGACCTAAGAAATATGCACTGCGTCCGGTTCTCTTCTCAATATATAGTGCGAAAAAACTTTCTTTCCTGAAAGAAACCAAGAGAGATGGTGCAAGGCAAAGACTTGGGAGGAGGGAAGAAGAATACCTGTCCGAGGATCACCGCCTTCGCTCGATCAAAGGGCGTCGAGTGGAGGGCATTGAATATAAGACACGGAGGAGGATATATCGGCACGCTCCCACGAACCTCCCTCTCCACAAACCTGCACAGATTCTTGGCATAGGGCTTCTGAAGCTCTCCCGGAAGCGCCTCCAACCACGTCTCCTCCACCAAAATCTCCTCCAGCTTCACATAGTCCATCCCCACAGCTGCATTTCCCACCGCCCATCACTCACCACTATTCCCTCAAAGAACCAATAAGAACTGTACGGAAACTCATAGAAGCAACTAAATACCTTTGGCTCGCTCGATTTTTTCTGTGCAGAGCCGGAGATTCCTCTTCGACCTCGCTAGGGCTTTGTTGATCTCGATCCTTTTCTTCTGGTCTGGGGTGAGGGTCGACGGTGGGAGGAGGTCGCTGCCGCTGGTGGCGCCGTCGGTGGGAGAGGGCTTGCAGAGGGCAGACATGGAGGATTTGGGCGTTAGGGTTTCCGGGGGAATGGTGAGGGATTTGAGGCGCTTCGCGGGCTGGAAGATTTCGACTAGGGTTTTGGAGGAAGACGCCATTTTTAATGTTCTTCTCCTTTTGAGGGAACGGACAGGCTTGCCCGCGATCGGGATGGGGCGTGGGATTTTATAGACGGGAACGGACGACGGTCTTTTGGCGGGAGAGAGAGCTACGGAAATGACACCCTATCGTGGTGTGAGCTGCCGGTGTACCAAAATAAAATAAAATAAAATAAATTTAGTGTACGGTATCAAAATACAAGATATCATCAAGCTGCATGGCACGGATAGAGCAGGCTAATTATTTAGAGTTTTTTTTCCACAACCACTGGATTGGTATTTTGGTGGCTCAAAGGCTAAAATGGCGTTTAGTCTGTCAAGTTAGCCTTTTCCTCTTTTTTTTTTCAGAAAAGTTTTTTTTTTTATTTTTAATAACACGATACATTATTTTTAAGAATGTAATCCGTCTCTCTCCTCTGCCTATCTTTCCCACCTCTCTTTTCCCATGTAACTACCTCGCTAATTATCATAAAAATTAACTTTGAAGAAATGATTGTAACTTGGTCATTAATGACAAGATGATGAACGTAGACAATCATGATGAGTCATATTGATATATATATATATATACACACACACATTAATAAATATGGTACCCAATAATTTTGATTGCCTACCATCATAAATCAGGAGGTGTCATGGTTGTGCCCCATTTAAATTGTTAGAGTAGAAAAAATTGTGGCCTTATTAGTTTAAAATGACGGGGGATCAAGAAGAAAGGCACGTGCAAAAGAGATGTTATTTGGTTAGATTTAGCCAAACAATTGGCTGCACGCAATAAAATAAAATATATAATATTACATAAGACAAAAATAATATGTGATTAGGTGATTTGATCAAAAAAAATATTGGAATGAGTGTGAGTCTAACCTCAATTTGGAGCTTGAGTCTAATTCCAATTTGCATCAAGCATGGAAAATCAAGATTGTTGAATGCTTAAAGTTGACAAAAATCAATCCCCCTAGGTTAGGCTTCATCTTGTCGGGAACTCATATGTATTTTATAAATGATACGGTATACTCAAGAGTCCATTAATTTTTAGACAACTCATGTCTTAATATTTTTATGACATGTTGTTGGTACCAAACCAACATAACTATTTCTACGATTTCCTTGCTAAATCAGTATTTAAAAAAAAAAAAACAGGAAGGAAGGAGCGCATC
Source organism: Phoenix dactylifera (assembly GCF_051530095.1). Taxonomy (NCBI): domain Eukaryota; kingdom Viridiplantae; phylum Streptophyta; class Magnoliopsida; order Arecales; family Arecaceae; genus Phoenix; species Phoenix dactylifera. The sequence continues at coordinate 19,237,737 of NC_143205.1, forward strand.
TCACCATTTTTTTTTTTGATGAAGAGCATCCTCCCTTTTTAAGCTAGTCCAGGATTGATTACGTAACTTGTGTAGCGCCGTTAGCAGCATTCGGTGCGAGCCCGCCCGAGGGTCACTAGTCAGAAAGCTATCATATTAGATTCAAGATCAACCCACGCCCTTCAGATCAGACGGTCACGGACACCCCACACGCATCACATCACAGCCCCACATCAACGATACCTGTCTCCCACCGCTCGATATCGTGACATTATCCACACCCGAAGCCCATCGGGTCAGCAAATGAGAGTACGAGAATGGGCCGGCCGTCTCCAACCCGAGCTCGTCTCCGACCGGTCCCGCTCCTCGCTGTACTTATAGCCCTCAACATGTTCATGGCGGCTTGTATCTCCGTCACTCGCTCTTTCCCCCTTTGCTCCTCCCCCATCCGATTCTCCCTTGCCCCCAAATCCTATCGCCATAAATCTTTCCTCTGTCCTCTCTGGTCCTCCTCCTTCTCCCTTTGCCTCCACCGCCTCCCTAAATCCACCACCGCCACAGCCGCCGCCTTCTGCTCCGCCCCCCTCGGTCCCATGGTGGCCGACGACGGTCTCGATTCCAACCCCCTCCTCCAAGACTTCGTCTTCCCCCCCTTCGATGCCGTCGAGGCTAAGCACGTCCGGCCGGGGATCCGCGAGCTGTTGAGGAGACTCGTAGATTTCGCTTTCTTGCGTTCTTGATCGGGATTTAGGGTTTTTGGGGTGTTCTTGATGATGATTTTTTTGTTTTTGCGGGTACAGGAGAGCGATCTGGTGGAGCTGGAGAGGACGGTGGAGCCGACGTGGCCGAAGCTGGTGGAGCCGCTGGAGAGGATCGTGGATCGGTTGCAGGTGGTCTGGGGGGTCGTGAACCATCTCAAGGCTGTTAAGGATTCCGCTGAGCTACGTTCCGCCATCGAAGAAGTCCAGGTTTGAGTCCGTTCTTTATTTTTCTCATGATGTAATAATGTTGTGGTTGCTTATTTATATAGATTTGGATGGAACTCCCATTCGGAGTGCGTTCTTTCTTTTAGATGTCTTCAGGACTCGTTTGGTTCGCCAGAAAAAGAAAAGGAGAGAAAGTGAGGTGGAAACAAAGAAATACCTTTCGGAGTTACGAAAAAGTGGCATTTTCCATTAGAATAAGATTCTCATATTTTATGAAAAAGAAAAATTCATGAGAGACATCGAAAAGCTACTTCCCTCTGGTTGGGGATTGGGATTTTTTTTTTTTTCAAAAGTATCGCCTTCAAAATCCATGGATAACATCTTTTCCTTTATTAAGAGAATAATAGATATTTCATACAATTTTTCCAAAAAAATAGATGCTCAACCAAACATAAGCTACTTTGGGATGCACTACTTTTTCATGATCAACCAAATATACTAAAACTATTTTTCCAAGCATCATATTCTCAGAAATCATTTTCCTAAAAAAAATCATCTAGCAAGTATTTAATCTTGCGCATGATATCGAGGCTTGAATTGATCGTCTATTTGAGTTCTTCTACTTCTTCTTCATGCTAATCCTTCTCCATTCAAAATAATTTATCACTTATAAGTGCTTTTCATCAAGGAATTAACTATTAATGCTCTGACATGATTTGCCAGGAACTTGGTGATAAAAATCGTGTAGTTCAATGTAAATGCAGCCATCTAGATTTACTTGCAGCTATCTATTTATTGTTTTATTTTTATTTTTTTCCCATTGTGTTGCATATCTTCACATTGCTTAACTCATTTCTAACAGCCTGAAAAAGTCAAATTCCAGCTAAGGTTGGGACAGAGTAAGCCCATTTATGAGGCATTCAAGGCTATTCAGAATTCTTCATCCCAGGAAACCCTCGCCGATGCCCGTAAGCGCATAGTAGAATGTAAGTATTGTATTCTTTGGCAATTTCATAGTTCTTCAATGTAAAATAGATCGAGAAACTATAGAACTTGCCTTTTTCAGGATTTTTCATGGAATAAGTGAGGCATTGTCTTTTTTTGGTAGTGATTCCATCTAGCATCCGAAAACATGTTCCCTCAGCATTATTCTTTGTCTCATGGCTTACATAATATCAAAACCGAGATAATGATTATCTTTATTTTTCAAGACTTCTCTTTCTATCGAGATTTTTGGTGGGCAAAGGATTGAAATATGGGTTTCTGTAACATTTTTAGACAGAGAGAAAACAGAAACTAAAGAAATACAATTCACTGTCAAGAGGAAGAATTGAAACAAATATAATATTTCTTTTTATAGTTAAACCAATGGTTAGATTGGTAATCTTTTACGTGAATATTTCATTTTTGTTATGAATAACTTTTATCCATCCAGAGCAAAAACCTTGTTCAATGATACAAATGTAGATAAACTGTCATGCCCGTTTTGTTTTTTGTTTTTCTAATTTCCTGATCATTTTATTATTTTACTGGACAAGCTGCCTTCTTAAATATTTATTTAGAAGAGAAATGCTAAGTAAACCTCAAGCCTCACAAACAATCCTGGCAATCAGAGTCAGTGCCCTCAAAACTTTTCTTTACAGGGGCCTGCCTCTTAAGTCATTTACCCCTAAACAGGCGTTGACCCTGATTTTTCAAGTTAGTTTATGAGGGTTGAGATTTATTTAGCATTTTCATGAACAAAGTGACCCTTTGTCACTACAACATAAAATGCTGGATGCACAGAGAAAGGAGCATGAATCATATTAAATCATGGCATCTTCTGAATGATAATGAGAAAAGAGAAGATCATGATGTATTGTGGTAGAGTGAAATAAATCCAACTTGGTTCTGGATGGTGGATGAAGTATTTGCTTAAAGGAGTTACTTTATCTTTCTATGTTTTACATAGTTCGGTATTATTTCTGCATTGCTTATTGGTTTTGTTGTTTTAATTTACACAAATGCCTGAGAATTTTTATATAAATTAAATTGTATAGTTTGCATGTTGGATGTCTCCTTGTTGTCTTAAGCAATTCTTTTCATTTTGCAGCACAAATTAAGGAAGCTGTTCTTAATGGTGTTGCTCTCGTGGATGAACAAAGAGAGAAGTTTAATGAAATCGAACAAGTACAGTTTAACATTCCAATAAGTGGCTTTTATTATTTTTATCTTTTGAATTATGCAATACTTGTCTTGATGCCCTTGTGCCAGCCTACCTTTCTCTATGTGCCAATTAATTTAAATTCATCAAGGAAATTTTAATCCTACAAGATTTAGATATATGGCCACTTGTTTGCTCTTATTATTCCATCATTCTGCTCTTTTTGCTTTTAATTAGCTTTGCCAGTTCAATTATTATTCCATCATTCTGCTCTTCTTGTTTTTAGTTAACTTTGCCGGTTCAATACCACTGAATGACATAGTTTAAAATCCAATATCTTAAATGAATGAGCTGAAACTAATCTACTTTTAGAAACAACTTAAAGTATCTGGATCGAAATGAATGTATACGAGAAAAGTAACAATTCCCAACATTGTCCCCTATCTTTCAATACATTGAAAAAAATGATTAAAAGGCCAAAGCAAAATTGTAACTCGCTTGTGAAACTAAGATGACAAATTCAGGAACTAGAGATTTAAACTCGGATCAGCCTAGCTCGATTTTAGGACAAGCTCAATATCTTAGATGCGCTAATCACTATGACAGTTTTGGCTCTTGGAAACAATTCTTTTTTTTTTTTTGTGATTCGGAGGGTCTAGTCTTTACCTTTCTTCCCCTATACCCCATTCCATGCTCAGGGTGCTGAATCAAATTGGAATCAAACTCCTGTCTCCTTGCCCAAGTGGTAAGTGGTGAGACCATCCGAGCAAGCAATTAGTGTTTTCAGAAACAATTCATTTAAAGACAAAGATATAAAAGTCCAAATAAATGCACAAAATTTTCCAGAACTCAGGAAAGATTTGGGATAAATGAAAATTAGCAAAAAATGCAACATTGTTATACATATTTATACGAAACAATCAATGGAGAAGCAAGAACAACAAACAATAACAAAAACACCATTGTAGACTACATTTGAACATTAATTTGTAATCATAAATGTTCTTCAATTAGCTTTTTGATAATTAGTGAATAGGCCTGAAATATGTGAAAAATTGAGTAATTGTTAATTAGCTTGTCTATTGGTAGGCATATAATCTGCAATAGTTGAAATTGCTAAAGAGCAACGTGACTTGCTGATGGTTCCTTTAATTTTTTTTCCCTATGGATCCGTCTTTGTTGAGCTGTTTTCTGGAAATGACATGCAGGAACTTGAGAAATTGTCACAAAAATTTAGTGAAAATGTATTGGATGCTACCAAAAAATTTGAAAAATTGATTATGGATAAGAAGGAAATCGAAGGGTTGCCTGCTACGGCACTTGCTCTGGCAGCACAAACAGCTGCATCAAAGGTACCTTTCTTTAGAATGCTAAATATATAAAATTGTATTTGTTGCCTCACAATTTTGTCCTTTCTATGCTATTTTTGTAGTTTATAAATATGTTTGCATGTGTTTTTTATATTTTTTTAATAATAATATGATCAGGGTCATGAAAATGCTTCTGCTGAAAATGGGCCTTGGATGATAACATTAGATTTCCCGAGCTTTCATCCTGTTATGCTACATGCAAAGAACCGATCTTTGCGGGAAGAAGTTTATCGTGCTTACATTACTCGAGCCTCTAGTGGGGATCTTGATAACACTCCGATTATTGCTCAAATTCTGAAGCTGAGGTTGGAGAAGGCGAGGCTTCTTGGCTATAGTAACTATGCTGAGGTATGATGTGTTTTATGTGTTTTATGTGTTTTATGTGTTTTATGTTTATAGTGCCCATTTCCCTTTGACTGAAGAGTAGCTTCTTTCTGAAGGTAAGCATGGCAATGAAAATGGCTACCATTGATCGAGCAGAAGAGCTGCTTGAAAAGCTACGTAGTGCTTCTTGGAATCATGCCATTCAAGGTGCTACATTTCATCCTACTTTCTTGCGCTTGTTTTGTTGCAGACCTGCATAGCAAATTTACAGAGAAAACAGAGAACTGCAGCACATTTTTATGAATGTAGTGTGCTTGTCTTTACATACACTGCTCCCATTCTAATTTTTCTACCTGCTTATAATTTTTTTCTTTTTTGAGGGTGGGGGGAGGGGGCAATATGTGTGAGGCGAGTGAGCACTTTATTGTTTCATAATTTACTTTATTATTTCTCAATTTACTTTATAGTCTCTGCAGGAATTGATCAGCTGTTCTGAAAATATTGATTTGTAAAAGCAATTGTTATGAATATTTAATCGGTCTACAATTTGATTGTTGGTTCATCAAAGCGAGTGATATTTGGCAGTCATCTCTCTCTCTCTCTCTCTGTGCATGCATCGCACGTGCGTGGGCATGTGCGCGCACTCTATTTTGACTAGCCTAATATTTGTTCTTGTATAATTTGACCATGTGCATCCTATTTTGACTAGCCTAATATTTGTACTTGTATTATTTGACCATGCACAAGCAGCAAGAGCTTGTTTAATGCATGGTAATTGTTGGAAAAAAAAATTGTTCTATCTGTATGGATGGGATGAATCTTATCTTCTCAGATTGGTCGACCCTATTTGGTTGATGCTTCCTGAATGCTGATTGTATTTAGAATTCATCTTTCATATAATAGAAGCACTTAATCATATTATTTTTGAAAGAAAAGAAAAAATCTTTTTAAAAAAAACATTCTTGGAAGACGTGATGTTTAAATGTTTGCTTGCTTGTTTGGTTACAAATCCAGAAGTTGGTGCTTGTTTCACTTTGAATAGGGACAGAAGTGGTGAACTGCATTTTTGAAACCCGTCCAATTCATTATTTTGATTGTGCCATATGTAGGTCGAATATCAAGTTCCTGGGAGTGAGAGGGCACAAGTAAGGCATCAACTTGACCCTGACTTGGTCTAGTGGATAGGATCTGCCCACTGCCCAAACCCACCGAGCTGAACCAACTTGCTTCTTACTCTGTTAACTAGAGCTGTTGACCTAAATTGAGCCAACTTGACATGACCTAGATGGCATGAAATGACTAAACCCTATATAAACCGTCTTGATCAAGCCCAACTTGCTCTGAACCAAACTCAACTTGATCTGACACAACAAATATAACTCAGCTGAACATGACCCAGCCTGACCCTAAGCAACTTGACTGAACCTGACCTGAAGGGGTCCAACCTGACCAAAATTCCCCAGTCAAAGCCAACCAGACTAAGCATAAATAGTCATGACTCGACAGAACCCGATTGGATCGGACCTCCCCTTGTCATAATGGATCCTTGACAATGAAACCAGGCACATGCAGATCTGACCTGATGTGAGTTGAGTCAACTTCAATGTTGCAAGATACATTCCAAATAGAAGAAGTCACTAGAACTGCAATCCTGTGCTGGTGATTTTAAGTTGAAACAGATGTCAAAAGTTGAAGTTTGAACTTGAATGCCCTATATGCCAGTTCTCGAAACTGCACTTCTATGACTGACAGTTTATGTGCAGGCATGCAGACCTTAACTGTTCCTTTGATTCATACAGATATGGAAGATCTCAAGACATTTGCTAGAGGCATGGGTGCTGCAGAGGCTGATGAATTGAATCATTGGGATATTAACTTCTGGAGTGAAAGGCTTCGAGAGTCTAAGTATGATATCAATGAGGTTTGTCTCCTCTCTTATTTGCGCAGCCCCCTGATATGCACTATTGCCTTCGTTTTTGGCATATCTTCCTTTTGGAACTCTGGTTTCTGGTTCTGCATCTTATTGTTTCATTTTCCAAAAGGTTTTATATAGGACCATGACCTTTTATACCGACTTGGTTGTACTATTACTTTATAGTATTTAAAATCTCCTGTTCTATGACATAAGAAACCAGGTGGTGACAATTGTATTGAATTTATGTTCTTGTAAGAAAATAGGACAAAAGAACTTCCTTGTGATCTGGTATTTTCAAGACTGGAATTGTTGTTTAATCTTATACGTGCACTGTGTATGAGATTAATTGCAATATAAGGAGAACCTTCATGTGCAAAGGTTGATCGATGCCTTTCTTGTGCAGGAGGAGTTGCGCCCATATTTCTCGTTGCCAAAGGTTATGGATGGCCTTTTTAGTCTTGCCAATAAACTTTTTGACATCAGCATAGAACCAGCTGATGGATTGGCTCCGGTAAGGTCTACTTCTTGTTTTACTGCAGTAATGCAAACCATAATACTTGCCACTTCATGTTACTTGTTTCTTTTTTCCTCCAGGTGTGGAATAATGATGTCAGATTTTACTGTGTAAAAGATTCTTCAAACAATCCAATTGCCTACTTCTATTTTGATCCTTATTCTAGGCCTTCTGAAAAGCGTGGTGGAGCTTGGATGGATGAGGTGGTAGCTCGTAGTTATGTACTTGCACATGATGGGGCTCCTGTTAGGTTGCCCGTTGCCCACATGGTGTGCAATCAAACACCACCATTAGGTGACAAACCCAGCTTAATGACATTCCGCGAGGTAATTGTCACACTTGATGGTAATTGGTCAGTTTGTAAGTGATCTATCATGCATAGGAGGAATTGCAAGCGACTGCTGTTTCTGATGTTTTGCTGGGATAGAGGGAATATATATATCCATTTAGTTTATCAGTTAAGCTTTTAAGCAGATGTATGTTCTAATTGGATCATGCTGGTCTGAAGTGCTAAATATTATGCCAATTGGTTCTTTGTTGTAGGTTGAGACTGTGTTCCATGAATTTGGTCATGCACTTCAGCATATGCTTACCAAACAAGATGAAGGGCTAGTTGCTGGGATTCGGGGTATAGAATGGGATGCTATTGAATTACCTTCTCAGTTCATGGAAAACTGGTGCTATCAGAGGTAACAATGCTAAACAAGTATTTCTGAAAATTCTGAACAAAATAGTCATTTACATCATTCTAGATAATGACCTACTACAAATAGTTATTTTGGTAGGTTGTTCAACTTTTTTTTTTAAAAAAAAACTGGGAGAGGCGACTCCCCACCCACTACCTTGCACCAATAGCACTGCACCCAGGCCGGAGCCCAGGCCCCTCAGTAGACCAAGCCACTGCTCGTGGAATTGGAGCTTAGTATAATCAGGGGTGAAAGTGAGGGCTGATGCCCTTTGAAATCGAACCCTCACTACTTGCCTAAAGTGGCAAGGGGTTATATTATCTGAACCAAGGTTTAGTGGTGTAGGTAATTCGCATTGTTTTTATTTGGGATTGTTGTGTATGCATCGTTTGGTAGTTTTTGTCAGTAACAATTGTCTTATATTTGGTAAATTTGGCAGTGGGAAGCTATGCACGTAGTTTGCTATAAAAACTCTTCCTCCGCCACACTTAATCACGCCCCATCTTGGTGAGCTGTCAAAAGTTGACTCAATTATGTGTGTACAAATGCATGTGCATGTTGTAAAATAACCAACTTAAGCACGCCCCATCTTGGTGTGTGTGTGTGTGTGTGTGTGGTTGGTTAAGGTATAAGTGCTGTACCCATCCTAGTAGCAGAGCGGTACAATTCGAACTTGTGCGGTACAATACTATACCGACACATGGTACACCTCTTTAATATAGTGATAATGAGTTGATGCACAGTTTATTGGTATGGAGAGGGACGAAGGGGCATATCGGCACTTGTACCTTAATCCTGCAGTTTGGTATAACCAACGCAGAGTAGTACAAACACTATTTAAATCTTTGATTATGCACGTTTTGGTCTTAGATGAAACTTTATAGTTTTATTTGTTCGTTCAAAATGGAACCTCAAGTGTCTGTACAGAACATGGTGCAATGAAGTCCATGTAGGCTAATCCATTTTTGGATGGAAACTGGAAATGAGATTAATTGAGTGATCCATACATTTTGGTTATCCATTTTGTTTTGGTTCCTTTGAGAACTTATTTCATTAAAAATGTTTCTTTTAGCAGCAAATTTTATATATAGACATGCACACGTATTTATTCATTTGGTTCAGCATATAGACATTTTTCTTGTTTTACTTATTTTTCAATACACAGACACATTGTGCTTTTTCCGTTTGTTTATGAGTTTCCCTAATCTCCAGGACTTAGTTACCTTTGTGCTGTATAAATTGTTTGAATTGAAGGGAAGCAGAAAATATCTAACACATCCTAGTATTTACCCTGTACTGTCATAACTTCAAGCAGTAAGCTTGAGCTTTTTCTTTAAGTTGGTGCACTTGATCCTTATGACTCTTAATAAACACATATAAATGTTTGTCATCATCATACATTCATGCATATGAATGAAGAAAAGGTTGCATGGATTGGTTCACAAGAAAATCAACAACATCCACCACCCACCCCCCAAAAAGAAGCATTTCTAGCTGAACCTTCTGATGGTCTTATGGATGTGGCAGGGATACTCTCATGAGCATTGCAAAACATTATGAAACTGGTGAATCCCTTCCGGAAGAAGTTTATCTGAAGCTTCTTGCTGCAAAGACATTCCGTGCTGGCTCTCTGAGTCTTCGTCAGGTTGGTGTTGTTAGGTTACGCTTTTTACTTCATTCACGCACATGTTTGTTAATTCGTGGATGTGTTTTATCCTTCATTTGCAGCATCACTTGTGTGATTGTAAGATAAACATTAGTACTGTATGCATTTCTTTCCTGTAAGTGTTTACATCTTGGCATTCTTTGACTAATGATAGCCCAACATTTTTTTTTTTGGGCCAGGAGTGTGTATGTGTGTGTGGGGCCGGGGGGGGGGGGGGGGGGGGTGGTTTGGGAAGGTGTTGGGCAAGTGATCATGTTCTCAGCATTTCAAAGTGGTCTTGGTAATGACGGTGAGCAGGAGTATGGGTTTGCCCACGTGGGGGAATGTAGTTTGTAAGGTCATTTCAAGTTTCTGGAACACAGTATAGAACATATACTTTGTCAACATTTTCCAGACAACTAAATGCTAATACAAAAGGGGATCACCTGGCCCTAGTAAACAGTCTTTTGAGTGCAATCATGTTCGGTGATTAGGACTCCTGGTTTCCTCTTAATGATTAAAGGGCAACTATCTGTGTTGGTTGGCTGTTTTCTTAGTTTCCTTTGGTTGTGTAACTGTCTGGGACCAACTCTTGAGTGACTACGTTGTAACCTTCCAAAGCATAGGTGCTTTAGTCATACTCTTAAAGTTGCCAAAACTATCTATGAATGACTGCTACATTTCTATAAAATTCTCCAGCCATCTTATAAACTGGCACTTTATCCAAATCAGACCCTTACAGCTTTAAGGAAGATCTTGAATTTCTTTTGAGGACTGAACGAGGCCTTTTTTTTTCTGGGGCAGATATTAAGACCTGTTTCAATGAAGTTTGATTGTTTAGCACAATCATGCAGGCTCACTCCCTTCTGATAGTACATGGGCAGTCCATGTTATAAATCAGTTGCACCGCTACCTTGACCTGGTTGGGTAGTTTGTTTTAGATGAATTTTGATAATGAAAACTGATACATAACCTCTTCTATTCTCTAACATATGCATAGATAATTATTTTTGTTTTTTCTTTAATTAATCTCTGTTAACTTCTGCAGATAAGATTTGCTACCATAGATTTGGAACTGCATACAAAGTATAATCCAGATGGACCAGAATCTATATATGATATTGATCAAAGAGTTTCACAAAGAACACAAGTTATCCCTCCTCTGCCACAAGACAGATTTCTTTGCAGTTTCAACCATATTTTTGCAGGTTCAGAGTCCTGTCTCTGTTATGCATTTCTGTTATATTTGTTCTTGTTTCAACTCTTTATGGTGCTGCTACTTGTCTGCTTATAGGTGGATATGCAGCTGGATACTATAGTTACAAGGTAACTCATTTTAATAGATCCATCAGCTCCCCGTAACCTTTTCTGATGTACATATACATTCTCTCTCTCCCCCCTCATACTTTTTGGGTGCTCAATTTTATATATATTACCATGCAGTGGGCAGAGGTGTTGTCGGCAGATGCTTTCTCTGCATTTGAGGATGCTGGGTTGGACAGTGATGAGGTATGACTGACTGCAGTTTATCTTGTTTAAGACAGTATATCATCTATCTGAACTGATAAGGTCCATGCTGCTCTTTACAACTGGAATGGAAGGAATATAGAACAATTTGAACCAAATTATATCTGGTTATCTGTTCTATAGAAACCTTTCAGCGGTTTATGTACTCGCAGATGAGGCCAAAAGTGTTGCTTTTTTAGAAAACTGCAGAGGAATTAAATGGTACACTATTAGGTCTCAAGCAAATTCACTTGATGAATCAAAATTTCTTTGATAGTGATTAATGAAAGCTCAAATTGCCTATCCAAAGGTATGCATGCACTGAATTTATGAACAAATCACTGTTATTCCATTTGATGCCGGTGAATGTTCTGTGGATGATCACTCTAGAAACACTTCTGTTAACACGTGCTGATGAAGATTCAAAAAGTCCGATGATCAAATGTCTTTCACGATAAATGATAACAAACTAGAGTGACACAAATTAATAATTTGTGCTAGGTGCACATGAGGGGTCATTGCCTGGTGTAATGGTGAAAGCTTGGGCTGACAAGTGCAATGGCACGGGTTCAAGCCTCGGGGAAGCCGTTATGTGTAAAAAAAAGACAGGTTAGGGTCCGTCCTTAATTTGCCCCTGCTAGGACCCTGGATTGCTTGGAACATAACTAGGTAATGTCTGAGGGTCTGCTACTGATATGCATGCGAATTTACTGTATGCATATGCATCTTTATGCAAATCATCAATAAGTTGACATTGCAAAGATAGATCAAAATTAATTCAAGCACCTTGACTTCAAGTGTAAACATCCATTATCTAAACATTCAAGAGATAATGGAAGGTTTTAAGAAGATTTGATGGCAACAGAATGATAGCTATTCAAGTAGAAGCTGATTCTCTCCATTTTCGCATCAGTCATATCTATGTCCTTTTGATTTGAGAACCTGAGTCTTTTCAGTTTTAGTCATGGAAGAGTCTTGTAACTCGAAAGAAGGTCTTGTAATCTTAGATCAACGCATGCACATTGATGTGATGTGACCAAGTTCAAATATGAATCTTCAGATTCTGTTCTAGGTTCTTGATGGAAACATTTCGATTGGTTTACCAATCACAGGAATGGAATTAGGGCTAAAATGGAAATAGGTACTGGAAATTTGGAACAGACCTGTCTTTAATTTAAAAATTGTACTAGAAAATTGGAATTGGAATACAAATTGGACAAGGGAAGCAGTTGTGAACCCAAAGAAATATGAAACTGTGTTTGATTGGGATTTCAAAATCTAGTATGGAGGAGAGAAGGGGTTGTAAGCCTCATTCTTGTTCAACATAATTACACCATGAGGAACAAAAGGTACAGCAAATTCATAATATTTGCATTTAAATCTGATTGAGTAAAGCAGTCGCCACCCTCCCGTTTAATTTTTTTTCTTATTTCTATCTTGTACAAATTTAGATCTCTCTATATAGTAAAAGAAAATTTGTATTTTCAAAAAATTGCAAAATTTTGATTCATCTTGAACCCCACATGGAAAGGTACTAAAACGACTTTGAAATGCAATCCTACTGATTTATAGAAAATTTCTTCTCCAAGCTATACCTAGAATAGGACTCCTAGACATGAATCCTAATTAAAATAGGACTTCAAAATGTGTAGAAATATTGTAAGAAAACCAGTCCTAAAATTTCATTGAAATTCAAATAAAAATTACCTAAACTACTCTAATTCACTAAGTTTCCCATACCACATGAAGAACAGAGAATTATTTGGATTGTGTATAGACAAGGTGTTCCTTTCTTTTTCTTTTTTTTTTTCCCCTGTTGAAGTCCTAACAAATGGTACATGGTTCGGGATGCTTAGCTAATAGGTATGGGTCTCCCTCCCTGCTCTCTCTATGTGTGTTTGTTGTGTGCATTCATGGGCATGCGCCCATAGACATTCGCCTGCATGTTTCTTCTCTATATTATCTGTGCTTGTTCTTAAAATTAGTTGCAAGCAAGCGATAGGCAGATTGGAGCAGCATCTGCAGTTGAATATATTGTTCAGGAAGTTCAAATTCAACTGATGTATGACCTTTCTTGTGGCAGGCTATCAGGGAAACTGGTCACAGGTTTCGTGAGACCATTCTTGCATTTGGAGGTGGAAAATCGCCACTAGAGGTGAGAGACATATCGCGTAGCAGGTTTATCCTCTTAGTATTGTTCACTCTTTGCTGAGAATACTAGTAAATTTGGGCCATAATTCTCCATGTCAAGGGCCAAACGTACAAAAGCGCTGCCTTGCTGTGGGTAGGCCTTTGTAGTAGCATTTGTGGGTGGATTCAACCATTCACCCACCTAATAATCTGGCATATCGATATCCAGAAACTCGCGTCTTAACTATCCTTTCTTGGTTCAAATCTCAGGCTCCAATGCCCCAAATCTTCTTTTCAATTGATTTTTATGGTGCATCGTGCTAGTATCGTTGCCTAGAAATTGCTGCATTTAATACTTGGAGCCGTCGTACAGCCCTCGAACTTTTAGTCCTGCCTACCGTCAGGGACCTCCTGTGGCCGGGCCAAGCCCCGATTGTCTTGGTCTCGTGTTCTGACAATTGCTGTATTCTAGCCTTGTTAGTTTCTGTGGAGAGCTACAAGAGTGCTCTGTGTTTCTTGTTCGATGCTGATGCGATTCGCATTAATAAATTTCGTTTTCTAAGTATTTTCTTTTTGCTATATCGGTGCAGGTTTTTGTTGCATTCCGAGGACGTGAACCATCACCAGAGCCCTTACTGAGGCACAATGGCTTACTACCGATTGCTGCCTCCGCTTAGTCGATTCTTAGATAAAACATTCATATTTCAAATCGCATTGGCAATGAAGATCATGCATCAGTCCCATCCCATCAATGCTAAAAAGAAGCTATTCTTTGCTGTACTTGGTACCAACTTCTGCTTGTTGATTTTTCTGGCAAATTGGGATAGTTGAAAAATGTTGTGGATCAAAATATAAATGCTCATTGCAACAAAAATGTCTATTGTTCTACTTTGTGTTATCTTGCTATTTGCCTTTTCATTCGTTCACTGTTTCATCTTTATTTTCATTGTCTTATTTATATTTTCTTTTGTTCGTTTTTTCATCAAATAAAATGGGTGTCGCCTCTCCTGCTCCTGTACCATTGTTGGATAGAAAAACTTGCCTTGCAAGTACCGTTTATCACTTATCAGATACATAAGTTTTAAGGAAGAATGCCAGTTACATTAGTGTGCGGAAATTGTAGCACTAGCTTTGAGGACTGCACGCCTTTAATCAGCCTATTGCAATTTGAAGAGCATAGATCGGCTGTTGGACCTAACGGAGGCAACTTTATGTTGTCATTCCATCTTCCCGTTTCTTCGTCTGCCAAGTTTTCCGTGGTTGCTCTCTGTAGTTTAAAATTGGTTTTGTTTGTTTCGTAACAAGCAAGTGAAAGATCACATGGATATTCATGTTGGAGATAGCTTGTTGGGAACTTCTGCCATTCTTTTTATTTTTATTAGTTTTTTAGTAAGCAATAAATCTTGGCCGCTAAAAAGTTGTAAGAGCTTTACAAATAATTTAAGAAACAAAATCGTGTCATTATATATATTTGTTTAGTCTATTTTAATTTTATCTTAGATTTTCAAAAATATAAAGAAAAAATAGAAACAAAAACAGGCACATGTCCTAATCGGCATTTGTTAGTTTCAACCTTTCTTAGTTGCGTGATGTGCTTAACTTTGTATGCAGAATTTTTAGACGCACCTCGGTGTCGCATATGAGAAATGAAATTTGATATCTATTATAAATTCTGAAATAAAAAGTGACTTGATTTAAATCTTAATATAATTCATGATGCAAAGAGTGATTAGCAAACAAATTTTATTTTCCATTTTTAAGTAACAACCTCGAAATGGTTTTGGGGTCATTGTGTATATCATGGTATACAAAAATACATAATTTAGTTGTTAGTTAATAAACCACAAATGGATCAATTTTTAAATTTTAATTTTCATCTATAATATTGTGATCTAAAAATAGTTCTGTTGCTGGAAATTGGACCCGGGGGCCGCCGTGAAGCCGGGGAAGGAGGAGCTCCGCTGCTGTAGGAGGTGGGCGGCGGTGCGCCGGCTGGCTGCGTCCTCCGCCGCGGGGGGTGTGCAAGTCCTGCAAGGAAAACCGGTGGCCGGGCTCCCCGGCGCCGGCCCTCCGATGCCTAAGTCAGAGGGGGGGCTTAACTTTGAAGAAGAGAGAGGGATTGTATGTGGAAGTCCGAAATAATCCCCTTGGGAGGAAGAGGCCTCCCCCATCTTAGAGGGAGAAGCTCCCCTTTTATAGGGAGGGTGGCCGGATTACCTGTGATGTGACTGGGCGAATTAATGGGTTACCGTCACTTTCAGGGAGCTGTCACGATTGATCAGACCCGTTGGGGTGGTTGAACCGCCGGCCGTGGTGGGCCTGGGGTCCGTAGATGACAAGTGCATTGATTGCTGAGTGAACCGGTGGTCAGAAAGAGCCGTACGCTTTGATGGTTCAGTGATCCGGAGATCATCTTGAGCCGTGTTCATTTAATGACTGAGTGCATTGGAGGCCTGAGGGGGTCTCATGCATTAATGATAGGGTGTGCCGAATGCCTGCGGAGATCTTGTGCCTTAATGACTTGGGGATGGTGGCAGATTGAAGTGGAGTCATATATTTAGTTGTCAGATCCTTTGGAGGGTTAGGCGGAGATTGGATATTTGGCTAAGGCATGGGCTCGGCGGGGTTGCCTTTCTGGTCGGCGCTCTCTGGTCTCGGCCTTCTGTGCTCAGCAGCCTTTTGTGCTCGGCCTGCTGTGCTCGGCAGCCTGCTGTGCTCGGCTCGCTGTGCTTGGCAGCCTGCTGTGCTCGGCTCGCTGTGCTCGGCAGCCTGCTGTGCTCGGCTCGCTGTGCTCGGCTCGGCCTATGAGCTCGATCACTTAGAAGAGCCCGATCACTTGATGAGCTTGAGAGCGGAAGAGCTCGATCACTTGGATGAGCCGAAGAGCCCGATCACTTGGATGAGCTCGATCTTGCTGACGGATTTGGGTACTATAATTGCATTTGTGGGGTGGTCCATTTTACCACCAACACTACCCCCCGACTTCCGAGTTCGAGCTGCTTTTTGGCTCGGACAAAGGAAGTAGTCCAGTGGTCGATCATCCTGTAATATAGCCAAATATGTATAAAGATGTACGTGCCAAGTAGGGTGTACCTCTCATGCAGTTGGAGTTAAGTGCTCCAGGTTGACTCAGCGGCCTTCTTTGGCTTGTCGTAGGAGGCGTCGAATGGCGTTGAAAGGCGTCGAATGGCGTTGAATGTCGTCGAATGGCGTCGAAGTGTCGTCGAATGGCGTTGAAGTGTCATCGAATGGCGTCGAAGTGTCGTCGAATGGCGTCGAAGTGTCGTCGAATGGCGTCGAATGGCGTCGAATGGCGTCGAATCGGCGTCCCGAGCTTAGCTAGAGCATCATTGGAGACGCATACAGGAGACGGACCTCGTCCGTTGGCGATCGTGCGCCCTATTCGGGGCGACGTTGGTCGTTTTTTGGATTCTCCGACTTGGCACTAGCTTTCTTTGGCTCGATTTTCTGGGGGAGGTGTTCTGCATTCAGGCTTCGGAGCTTGGCAGCCTTCTGAGCTCGGCGGCCTTCTGGACCATGAAAGGATTTAGCTTCATAGTACTTTCTTGGGGTAGAATCTCCTATGAATCTAGCCAGAGGAGCGTTCATCCTTTGGAAGGCATACAAAATAAGGTATCAGCCGAGCTTTCATGATGTACTAAAATCCTTTTTTTAAAACCTTGCAATGATGAGGGAAATAGCTACAGCGTCGTCATAAAGAGGGCTCAACACCCTTTTGGTCTTCATCAGAAAAGGAGATGTGACTTTCACAGAGCACGGATGCTTTGAGGAAGCTCTTTTCTCCGAGCTCGGAGCTTCTGGTACCTCTAGTTGCCCGCCCTCTGATGGTATTGATGATGCCCGTGAGAGGTCAGTGGTCATTCTGCTCCTTATGAGGCACTGGATTTTGTTCCTCGGGCTCTCTCCTGTAGGCATGATCACGGACAAAATAACTCAACCGACCTCGGCGGACAAGTGCCTCGATCTCATCATGAAGCTCGTAGCAATCCTCCGTATCATGGCCGCGATCTCGGTGGAAGCGGCAGTACTTTTTCGAGTGCTTCCGCGACTCTGTCGGACGCATTCTCAATGGAGGTCGGAGGTAGCCCCGACCCTCAATCTCCATGAGGATTTCTGCTCGGGTGGATGTGAGAGGAGTGTACGTCTGGAATTTTTGGAGGGAAGACCCCGGGCGAGCTAGGCTCTTGGGCCAAGGAGGCTCTTTCTCATGCCAGGGAAATCTGCTACTTGGTTGGGAGTGCTCCTGGTGCTTCTTCTGCATCTTGGCAGGTCGTTCGGCTTCCTCCCGCCGAGAGGCCATGGCTTCCTCAGCCTTGGCGTACTTGCGAGCTCGGGTCAACATTTCAGTGAGGTCCGCAGGGAAGTTCTTCTCGATAGAGAAGAGGAACCTGTAAGACCGGGCTCCAGTCTTTAGTGCCGACATGGCGATTGACTGGTCCAGCTCCCGGACTTCCCATGTTGCGGCAGTAAACCGATCCAAGTACTCCTTGAAGGACTCTCCCTCCTCTTGTTTGATGTCAAGGAGGGAGTCCGACGTCCGCCGCTGGGGCTGGCTAGCGGCAAAATTACTGACAAACTGCCTGCCGAGCTGCTCAAAGGAGGAGACAGTACTCGGCTTCAACCCGGTGAACCAAAGCCGGGCCGGTCCTCGGAGCGTTGCTGGAAAGGCTTTGCACATCATGGCCTCCGAGGCTCCTTGTAGGGCCATTAAGGCCCGATAACTTTCCAGGTGGTCAAGGGAGTCGGCCCTGCCGTTGTAAGGCTCCACCTGGGGCATCTTGAACCGCGGCGGGACTGGTTCGTCATCAATTTGCTGGGAGAAGGGGGACTTTGTGGTGAACTCAAAGTCACCATCACGTCCCGGTTTCCTTCCATGGAGTGCCTGGATCTGGCGCTCCAGCTCCTCGACCTTCTTGTCGAGTTCATCATTCTGGGGGATCGCTACAGCGGTTCCTCCGGGTGCAGGTTGCCCTGGAACCGACTCGGCTTCTAAAGGCTGTGGCCAGCCTCCGTGATCTCTGACTGGGTGCTCTCTCCAGAGGGAGGCCTGGACTTAAGAGTCCTGACCTCGAAGAGGAAGCCCGCTTGTAGGGGGCTCCAGTTGAACTGGAGCTGGGGGAGGCGGTGCTGCTGGAATGCCCCTGGGTTGCAAGCTTTGGACGGCGGTAGCCAACGCCTGCACTTGCTGCACCAGGGCATCAAATTGTTCCGGTTGAACTTGAGGTGCTGGCTCAACCGGGGGTGGTGAGTTCCGAGCGGAACATTCTGGGCTTGGTGGAGGACGTCGAGAGGCGTTGGAAGCCCCTTTGCTTCTTAGCTTCATGGTAGCGAACTCGGGCCCTTCCTCTAGCGCCAACTGTTGCTGGAAATTGGACCTGGGGGCTGCCGTGAAGCCGGGGAAGGAGGAGCTCCGCTGCTGTAGGAGGCGGGCGGCGGTGCGCCGGCTGGCTGCGTCCTCCGCCGCGGGGGGTGTGCAAGTCCTGCAAGGAAAACCGGTGGCCGGGCTCCCCGGCGCCGGCCCTCCGATGCCTAAGTCAGAGGGGGGGCTTAACTTTGAAGAAGAGAGAGGGATTGTATGTGGAAGTCCGAAATAATCCCCTTGGGAGGAAGAGGCCTCCCCCATCTTAGAGGGAGAAGCTCCCCTTTTATAGGGAGGGTGGCCGGATTACCTGTGATGTGACTGGGCGAATTAATGGGTTACCGTCACTGTCAGGGAGCTGTCACGATTGATCGGACCCGTTGGGGTGGTTGAACCGCCGGCCGTGGTGGGCCTGGGGTCCGTAGATGACAAGTGCATTGATTGCTGAGTGAACCGGTGGTCAGAAAGAGCCGTACGCTTTGATGGTTCAGTGATCCGGAGATCATCTTGAGCCGTGTTCATTTAATGACTGAGTGCATTGGAGGCCTGAGGGGGTCTCATGCATTAATGATAGGGTGTGCCGAATGCCTGCGGAGATCTTGTGCCTTAATGACTTGGGGATGGTGGCAGATTGAAGTGGAGTCATATATTTAGTTGTCAGATCCTTTGGAGGGTTAGGCGGAGATTGGATATTTGGCTAAGGCATGGGCTCGGCGGGGTTGCCTTTCTGGTCGGCGCTCTCTGGTCTCGGCCTTCTGTGCTCGGCCTTCTGTGCTCGGCAGCCTTTTGTGCTCGGCCTGCTGTGCTCGGCTCGCTGTGCTCGGCAGCCTGCTGTGCTCGGCTCGCTGTGCTCGGCTCGGCCTATGAGCTCGATCACTTAGAAGAGCCCGATCACTTGATGAGCTTGAGAGCGGAAGAGCTCGATCACTTGGATGAGCCGAAGAGCCCGATCACTTGGATGAGCTCGATCTTGCTGACGGATTTGGGTGCTATAATTGCATTTGTGGGGTGGTCCATTTTACCACCAACAAGTTCTATAGTCACTACATGGGAAGATGAAATTTGGGTTATATTATAATTAATGAATTGAAGAGCAACATGATATATGAATAGCATATAGTGACAACAAAATAATTCCTTGGCAAATATATGGAAAACATGAAATTTAAGTCTTGATTCATAAAGCACAGGGTGATCCATGATCAAATATCATTTCAGGTTTTCATGAAACAATCTCAAAATGGTTTTCTGGTCACTAAATATGTGATCAGTATATGAAAATATAAAAATTGAATATTAAAACAATTAATGCCTTAGAGGGAGCATGAAGCAATTTATAAATTTTATCTTTAGCATTTTATGTTATGATTCCAAATCGTTTGGTGGTTACCATATGGAAAGATGATATTTGAACCTATAGTCATCAACAAAAAGAATAATGTGCTTAAAAAAATTATTTTCTGGAAACAAGAAGTTTAAATCTTAATATAATTCATTAATCATGGAGGTTTGCTACCAAATTTTTCTTTCTAATGTCCAAGTAGCAACTTTATAATGATTTCGTGCGTATTATTAGCATTTGGAAATACAAATTTGAATTTTAAAATAATTAGCAAATGGTAGGTGATCTATTTTTAAATCTTATTTTTATATTTTTAAATCGTAACTATTGCATGAGCTGTGGTATCATTTTGAAAACTATTGTTAAAAAAAAAAAACATGAGTAATCAAAAGACCTGGTCTGGCCTGTTTGTACTGCCAGATGGCTGATAAGTAAGGTGGAAATAGCCTTCCAGTTCTAAAATTTTTCTCAGAAAAAAAATATAAAAATATATTTTGGTTATTGCTTTTTTTTTTTTAAACAAACGTTTTGCTTTAGTAGCTTTTTTCTGAAATACTATAAGATATAAAAGCAAAAATCTTTCCCTCGAAGGGATCAACTTTTAAGACAGTCCATCAAGGAATCCCTGTCTCTTTGTTTCCGGAAAAAAAAACCCATATTTCTTATCAGTCAACTGGCGTAATTCCGGTTCAATCGCTGTCGTCTTATTTTCTCCGAGGGGACGAGAAAGGCAAGGGGGAGTAGGCGAGGGAGCGGAAGCGGGGGCAATGTCGAGGGCCGGGGGGATCACGAACGCGGTCAACGTGGGGATCGCCGTCCAAGCCGATTGGGAGAACCGCGAGTTCATCTCCAATATCTCCCTCAACGTCCGCCGTCTCTTCGAATTCCTCCTCCAATTCGGTATTCCTCTCTCTCTCCCCCCCCTCCCAGGCTCAGATCAAGTAATTTTAGCTCTATGGCCTTTTAATATTTAGTATCTTCACATATTTGCTTCTATCCCGTGCGTTAAACTGGCTGTTGCATTCAATTCAAGAGGTAAAATTTTGAGATCTGAAAGGATACCGACAAACTGCTTCGCAATCGAGCTCGTTTTCGTGGGTTTATCGACTTTCTTGTAAAATTAGGACAGCTCTAGACACAAACCCTTGATTGCCAGGTTCTCCAATAGGGTTGAATCTAAGGGAGGCGAGAATGGAATAGAATCATGAAAAGAACGCTTTAATTAGATGGAAGCCTTTTGCTGATACTGGTCATAAGCCAGGGATTTGCAAGAGCATGGTAGGAAAGATGATATACCGGATGAATTGGGACGATAGGTGGAAAGTTTTGGGTACAGTGGCCTAAAATGATCGGAATTGATTCCCAGTAGCCCTTCAAGGAGAAAAGAACTTAAAAGAGTACTAAATATACCCTTCAGCAGTGTTAAAAGCTTTATTAGTGACTGTTAAACCACTACTGACAATTGAGAAGTTTAATATGTAGTGTTTAAATAGACTCATAAGTTTGGTGAGATACTTTGAGCTTCCTATAGCATAAATTAGAGATATAGTTATAGCATAAAGTTATTTTTTCAAATCTAAGGATAAGTAGAAATAAATACGCTAGTGGGGGGTTTTGTACAATGCATTATGGATTTTACATCTATCGATGTGAAGCCATTGCTGGTCTATGCTGTATCACAGCGTATGATTGGTACTTTGTTATAATCTTATTTGTCTTTTGATCAGTTAAGGCCGTGAGTTCAGGAAGACTTGATGACCTTTAGTCATATGGTCTAATAACAATCTACTTGTGGTTTCTCGGTGGGTATCACTATCTTTGACATTCATGCTCGTGTTTTGCTTCAAGAGGTATGTAAAGGGTAAATAGAGACAATTGTGGGCTCGTTTGGTTCGCGGGAAAAGAAGGGGGGAAAGTGTGGTCAACGGGAAAGTAATAAGATGCCTCTTGTTTGGTTGGAGTTTTCAAAGGAGAGAGAAGGAAAAGTTGTATTCCCATGGAAATGTGATTCCCACATTTCATGGGAAAGTCTTTCCCATGAGAAACGTGGGAAAGTTACTTTCCCATGAGGCGGGAATCACTCCATTTTTACTTTTTCCCAAAAAGTCCCTTCAGCATTAAAGAAGCATTAAAGAGGCATTAAAAACCTAATTTTTATTAAGGGCATAATAGGAATTATATATAACTTTCCTAGGAAAGTGGATGGCCAACCAAACATAAGCATCTTGGAAATTTGTCACTTTTCCATGGTCAACCAAACATGCCAAAAGTACTTTCCTAGGCATCCTCTTCCTAGGAATTTGTTTCCCAGGAATCATATTCCTAGGAAGGAAAATGCTTCCCGCGAACCAAACGAGCCCTGTATGTATATAAATGATGCTTCTTAATGTATGAGAAAGTGTCCCGTGACTCAACCTTTACTGTCCTAATAATCATTACCTGGGCAGTTGCCTATGATAATTTTTTCCAAAGAGAATATTCTCACCTAAAAATAAAATATGGGCAGAACACCAACCACGAGTGAGGATGTTATGCAATGTGATGATCCATTTGTCCTGCAAAGAAAATTTTCATTTTGTTGTGATAAGTTGATGCTCTATATTTTATGTCTCACAAAATTTTCCTCGTACCATTTAGACTGTACATATGCATGCTGGTTGTATCTTACTACTAGGAATTCCATCAATTGTTCAGGGCCTTCTCAGGGATCCTTGGATTAGCTAGTTCATGGATAAACGGGGCAAGACGTGCTATTGCTTCATCTTGTTCATTATTCTCTCCCTCGTCCATTTTGCTGGGCAGTTGTTTGTTTGTCAGTATGCTGCATGATGCAATATTGTTATTCCAATACAAGGGCCTGAAGATTGCAAGATTCTGAGTTACTGAACTTTTCCAATTGCTCCTTGGCGTCAGTAATTACGATTTATTATAGTCTGGACATATGTTGATCTCCTTACCATGTACTTTGTATAACTTCTTTCATTCCATCCTTCATAATAATAATTATTTGATTCATCCATGAGCATATGATGAATTCCATAGGCAGGCAAAACACAAGGATAAAATGTTAAAAAAAAAGGATCATTAACCAAATTGTGGATATGATCCCTCATTACTAAGAGAGAGCTGTGCTGATGGCTGGGGCCCAAAGAAATGCCTATATGGACCAAGTAGATGGTTATAAGATCAGTTGGCAGCTGGAGCAGTTCTGTTACTGACCAGCTTGGGCTGAGCTCAGAAATCGGTTTGTTATATTGAAAAACTAGCTGATTTCAGGATACCATGTGTTTGATGGAAACTTGAATAAAAGAACATTTATTGTCTAAAATAAGGCCCTGTCTCATTTCCCTTTGAACCTAGGCCTGTTTGGAGTGCAAGCAGAATTCCTTGTTTTGACTTTGCTTTTCTTCATGGGACTAGAACAACAACGAGATCAATTTTAATTGTGGAAAGATAAATAGTGATTGGACCCATCATTTTCTTTTTGTATGGTTAGGCATGTAGTACGTTATGCGATGTCTTGTTTGCAAGGGAATCAAAGGAATGCTGTCATTCTTTAAAATAGCACATCTTCTTTTTTCCTGTTTCTATTAGCATGGTTGATATCTCTTTTCTATCTCTGGCCTTCTGTATGAAACCTAATTGAAGGGGATTAATTTAGCTTCATGCTTGTTTCTCGAGCTTATTAAGAGTGTCTGCATCTGCCTCCTCTCCCAACAACATCCCATATTTTGAATGCGACATGGTTCTGTAGCCATTTGGAGAAAACATAAATGGGATACGCCAGCATATTATCAACATCAGCAAATGGTTCAATATTTTATGGCTTTCCTGGCTATACATGGCAGATTTTCATGCGGCAGACGTTAATGATAGAGAACTGGGTTTGGAGTAGAGGCAGAGGTTTTAACATTTACAGCTTGAATGAAACTGAAGTCCTGTTGGAAGGGTTTTGCCTTTAAATTTAATGAATGAAATGCTTCTTTTTCTGTTTTGCTCATCTTATATTAATGTTTGTATATTTTAATCTGATGCTTCTCATTAAGTCTAATGGTTTCTCAGAGGCTACAACGAAGAGCAAATTAGCAGCTCTAAATGAAAAGCTCGACATCTTAGAGCATCGGCTCGAGGTGCTTGAAGTCCAAGTGAGCACGGCAACTGCAAATCCATCTGTTTTCACTTAAGATGTATTTAAATGCTGTCAAATATTGTAACAAAGTGCATTATGCCAGCAGAGAATTAGCACTATTCTGTCTATTCTAAACATCTTGTGCCACGCAATCATGGAACCTGTTTTGTTGCTTTTGCTCATTTACCTGATTACTGCAATTGTTAACAAATACTGTAAAATTCCAGCATCCAATGTCAAACTCACTGTCAACTTCCTCAAGAAATAGCATTCTGTGAGCGTATTGAATCACTTTCAATAATGAAGGATGGCCTGCATGAAGAGCAGTCAAATCCTTCCGGATGATGGATCCATGTTTTGCTGTGTGGTAACCTGATTCCACAAGCCATAATAAACCTGGCATTCTATGGTGTTTAAGTTGGGATCCTTGCTCATCTTTGGATACCAACACAAATCCGAGCATAACTATACTGAATACCTGTTAAACCTGCGGTATGAAATGCCCTCCATTCTTCTACCAATCAAATGGTGAGGGTTCCTTTTCTCCTGAGGTTGAAGTTGCTTCCTTGTGCCGGTATCACCAAAATTCTGCTGTTCGTAGCAGCCACCTTGTAAGACAGCAAGCATAAATCCATTTTCCAAATCACCATTATCATTTTATCATTTGTTTTCAATAGCAGATTTAACTTATGGTCATGTTTGAAGGATATTATCCCTTGGGCCCTCCTCTGTTATGAGTTCTCTGGAACGCTAGTAAAACTCGAGACGGCAATTGGTCCAGCATTTCTTTTTGTTCTCTGTCTTTCTCATCATTGCCACAGCCCATTGATGAACAGAAAATATGACCGTCTAAAGTGTCATTAGGTAGAGATACAAAGGTTTTCTTTTATCTCAGCTAAGGGTTATTGAATGAACCATGCTGAACAGGACATCTTTAATGTTCCTATCGCATACTTTTGGACGATAGATTTTGATGCGATTGAGGACAATCTGGATTCAGTTTAATTATCACCTCAAAATAACGGGACTTTGAGAGTAATTGATCCCTTCCCAGTGTTAGCTATCTAGCCCACTTTTGATTTGATGTATTGGAAATTACAAAGGTTGGATTAGCTGGCTTGATTTGGATTTGATTCATTCTAGATAGAGTAGGTTATGAGTCAGGTTAAGTTAAATTATTGACGTTCGACTTATGAGCTATTATGGATCAAAGGATTCTAATCCAATTACTGAGTCAAATTAGGCATGATAAAGGATTCATGTGTTTATTTTGTTAATAATTTTAACTCAAAACCAACCATCCCAAGTCATGGCCCAATATCCGCAGCAGGATGAAGGCTATCCACGCTTACACCAACGTGCACGGTCTCTTCTCATCAATCAACATTCTCTACTCAATCCTAACCGTCCATTGTATTCCATCTCTTGCATCAAATGAAAGCCAGCTATTGAATAAGTCTTGAGACACTTTGTGAGACTAGTTTGGATTTTGATCGGCAGAGGAGACCATCATCTTTGACCATCTACTTTATGATTCCTGCTTAAAGATGTATACTTCTTATCGGTTTCTTGGTTCAATTAGTTGCTTGCAGAATCTTTCCTAACTTTTTCTTATTTAAATATATAATTATTACAAAAAAACTACTATCGAAGTTCTAACACACATACTCAAACTATACTTGAATAGGATGCAAATATAAATACTAAAAAAATACAAATGAAACCTGATTTGTACCCTCTTTTAGCAAATCATGTGTTGCATGTATCATTTTCTATAATCATAACAACAAAAACCCTATGCAGCAACGTCTAACTATGCCAAAAAAAATCTTATACCAACATTGGCATTATATGATTTACTAGCCTTTTGGCAGTCATGAATCATATCAACTATTTTTTTCAACAACAACAAAAAAAAAACATACCAATCACGTCTTGCAACATGGCATGTGGATCTCTGCTGTTCTCATTTTTAATTTATTTTACCGGCAAATTGATATGAGAAGGCATATTTATTCATCCAAATAAATTTTCATTAACTAAATCAAAGCAACGGTATAAGTTTGCTGGGAGTTTCCATATGATACGTAAATTGTACTATTTTTTAGAAAAAGTAGCTATAAGCAGCAATCATTTCCCCACGTTACCTTCCCATCCCCCACCGGTATCGTATGACGACAGGAGAAACCCACTACCATATTTTTTTTTGTTCTTGGCTTGCTACCTATGTTAGAAATATTTTATCTAAAAATACGATATTTTTATTTTACAAAAATATTATAAAAAAATAATTTATTAAAATAAAATTAGAAGATTGGAAGGGACTTGTCTAAATAGAGACATGTGATATACAATGTCCTAAAAATGTGATTTGTCTTCTATGTGCAGGTCTACGGCGATTTTGTTTTCAAGGTACAACAATTCAG
Source organism: Phoenix dactylifera (assembly GCF_051530095.1). Classification (NCBI taxonomy): domain Eukaryota; kingdom Viridiplantae; phylum Streptophyta; class Magnoliopsida; order Arecales; family Arecaceae; genus Phoenix; species Phoenix dactylifera. Next base: position 19,264,152 of record NC_143205.1, read on the forward strand.
CTCAGCTCGTTCTTTCTCTAGCGAGCACGGTCTCTAGAAAAATTTGATCCGACCGACTCTTTTAGATGTCCAGATGAAAAAGAAAGTTGAAAAGAAGAGAAAAAAAAGATTAAAAAAAGAATTCTTCATTCCATCTCAAAAAGTAGAAAATTAATAATATAAATTGAGTAATTCAATATATTGAACCATAGCCTATTTATAGATTCTGTTCAATGACCGATATGGTGTAACGTTTCTGAGGAACATGATATTTCAGAAATATCATATTCTCATGGAAACCAAAACCAACATTATTTTTTGAAGGAAAAAATATACAAAAATCTAAAATTAAAAAAATAAAATTGATTTATTTATTTTTAAATTTATTTTATTTTTTAAAATTAAAACTCCAGCAACCTGCTCATATCCGGCTTGCTCTCTCCCTCTCCCTCTTATCCCCAAAAACCATTTAACTTTACAACGCACCCCTGGCGCCCCGCACGAACGCCGAGTCATTGCGCTGGAGTTTCCGAGATCAAAAAGAGGAACGCCGTGGGCTACGGTTCGCTTTAGGTTGCTTTCCGTTCCTTTGTTTTTTTAACTAAAAAAAAAGGAGGGGAACCTTCCTGTAAGTTTCCAAGCAAAGGGCAATGTCAAAAGCCGTGAGAAAGAGGGCGAGCTCCGACGTCACTACGATAGCGCGTTCAAATTATTGTACGGCTTCCTTCCTTCAGGGGTTCCTTCATCTTTGTCCTCACTACATCAAATCACGAAAACGCCACTACCTGATCGAGACCGTGTGTTCGGGCCTTTCGTTGGACTAGCATGATAATTCCACGATGTTTTCGTTACGTTTTCGATGACGGTCAAATTTTATATATCTATTAATTTTATAATAACGCTATTTGCATCGGTGATAATTTACTTTGTTGTTTTTTATGCGAGAGGACTTTATGTAAATTTTATAATATATTATTTAAAATGGCATTCAAATTTTACTCTTATTACACATTATTTTTGTTATTGAGATTTTGGCTGAGAACAATTTTGGTAAGGCCTCAAGTGACTCCCTGTCACTTTTTACAAGTGATTTTTGGGGAGTTCGATTGTTGAGATGGAGAAATTGTTACATTCTTGGGTGGAAGTCACTCATGACTCACTTCTAAATTTCTTGCCTAATCACTCTCAAGCTGAATTGTTGAAAGTAGGGGTTATTCTTTGATCTAAGTACTCTTGTCTCCCTATTATTTATTCTTTGAGAGATTTGAATCACTCCTAACCCCTCCTTCCTTGACCCCTTTCCTTCCCTGCACCCTCTCCTATTTTGCCCTCACAGCTGTTCAATGGTGACCTATCCAGCTATTGCTTCGATACTTCTCATTGACAATCTCTTCGACTTTTTTTTTTGATGCTTTACTACTTTCCAACAACATTCTTGACCCAATTGGTCAAATTGTTGGCGAGCTCCTCTTTTTTACACCCAAATGTGTCTGTTTATGCTATAATTTCTTTATTATGCTTGTGAAATATCTTATTCAAAGTTATTGTTTAGACTATTCCTTGATATAATCACTTTATTAAGCTAGTGTGATCTTCGATTCTAGGGCTTCTTTGTTTGATATTATTAAGTCTATCCTATAATCTCTTTATTAAGATAAAGCCGGTGTCATATCTTTGTGGGTTTCTCTATGCTTTATTTCGAGTTAGGGTTTCCCTTTATATCAGATTATGTGATCTGAACTATGACATCCATGCGATCTCTTTGTAGGTTTCTCTATATATGAAACCATGCAATCTTTGATTTAAAGCTGGTGCTTTATTTAAGTTAGGGTTTGTCTTTATATGAGATCACGTGATCTGAAGCTATTGAACCGATGTGATATCTTTGGATTTCTTTGTATATGATACCATGTAATCTTTGATTTAAAGCCGATGCTTTATTTCAAGTTAGGGCTTCTCTTTATATGAGATCATAAGATCTATACATACATACATACTTATATACATATATATGAGTCTTGGATGTCAAAAGTAGTGAAATGGATCATATATTGTACATGGGTTTTATTTTTTTTTTCGAGATATGGGCTTGATTTCCACCTCCTTCTGACGTGTTACAATATTATTTTTAGTTCTCATCTATTATTATTTTATTTAATCAGAGAACAATCGATTCACATTATATATGATAAGTAATATTATTTAAATATTGATAGAATAAAATAATATGATAATAATAATTAATTTATTCAACACATGCTCACATAGGGCGTGATAGTTTATATTTCCAGATTAACACTCACAATTACAATATTAAAATACATATTATTATTAAAATATTAGAAAAGTACAGTATTTTAATCTATCGATATACTCTCCATAATACAAATTTAATTTATATTGTTAATAAAAAGGGAGATAATATATACTACATACTAATTTATCAAAAGGGGCAGTCTTAGTGGGGTGACCATATCTCTCCATTTTCAAATAAGTTAAACATCATGCAACCATACATCTAGTAAAAATGCAATAGCAAATTAAATAAAAAACTACTCAATTTCTAAAAAATATATTCCTTTTTATAAATTATTTTTTTAAAAAAAATCAAGAAATTATCCTTCATCTACTTATTAGTACTATGTACTATATGGTTATGTACACTATCAAGCATAGTCGTTTGTTTTTTAGTGCCGCATCTAGATGAAGTTTTGATGATGAATGGGATATACGGAAACAAGCAAATCTGATTGGCGGCGTGCACACGCCGTCGCCGTCTAAGGATATAATTTCTTCTATCTTCCAGTGCTTCTAAGAGAAGGAATGATGATCTTTAGCGCAAAAAAAAAAAAAAAAAAAAAGAAAAAAAAAAGAAAAAAGAAAAAAGGAATGATGATCGCGGAGCCATTTCGCCGTTACCCACGCGGCGGGGCCTGCAGCCTGCTCCTTCCAGTCTACCACCTGCCATTCTTGTGGCGTTTTTGTAATTAGAGGGTCACACGAACAGAATTCTCGTAAAACGCGTCTCACTCGGGCGTCTTCTACATCGCCGTCCCTTCCTCTCTTCCTTCCCCTACCTTCTCTCTTCTCGTTATTTATTCAAACCTACTTCGCTCCTCCTCCCCAGCTCCCTTCGTCGACTTCCTCTCCTTCTCCTTCTCCTTCTCCTTCTCCTTCTTCTTCTTCTTCTTCTTCTTCTTCTTCGCTTCCCAGGTCCCCAGAAACTCCCACCTTTTTCCTCCAAAAACGCCGATGTTTCTCACGGAGAAGGCCGCAACCCGTCTCACGCTCCTCCTCTTCCCTTCCAAGAACTCTCTCCCATCCCCCTTCCCCTCCCTCCCGTTCGACCAAGCCCTCATCGCTCGCCTCCATTCTCTCCTCCCCATTCCCAATTTCTCGTCTTCAATTCCTCTTTCTTGGCTCTGCCGGGCGGTGGATTTCTTAGCTCTCACCCTCTCCGACGCGGCCGCCCTCATTTCTGACCCCTCCCTCTCCGGCTCCGACCGTGCCGCCCTCGCCGCCCACCTCGACTCCGGCATCGCCCTCCTCGACGCCTGCAACGCCGTCGCCGCCCACATCGACCGCCTCCTGCGTCGCCGCCTCCTCCTCCGCTTCGCCCTGCACCTCCTCTCCTCCCCGGACTCCCTCCGCCGCGCCCGCGATGTCATCGCCGAGTGGGACCGGGATCGCCGGCCCCCGCGAGCGATCCACGACTCAGCCGGCATGCTGGTGAGATCTCTCGCCCCCGGCGATCCCCCCCGCGGCAAGATCTCCGCCGTCCACAGGGCGATCTACGCCGTGGAAGCCGTCTCCAGCTTGGTCGCCGGGGCGGTCATCGCCGTACTAGGAGGCGGCGAGAAGGAGGATCTCTCCGGGATCAGCGTCTCCGGCGACTTCCCGTGGGCGGAGGCCTTCAACAAGGTGGCGGAGGCGGTTTCCAGCGAGCTGGGCGAGGGCCTCCCCGGGGAAGTGGAGGCGGCGGAGGCTTCCGTTAGGAGGCTGGCGGCCGTCATCGATGGGGAGGATACCGGCGACAAAACGGAAACGTTACGGAGCGCCGTGAAGGATGCGGAGAAGGCGGCGGAAGAAATGAAGGATGGATTGGACCGTTTGTCAAACGCCGTTAACGGGTTGTTTTGCGCGGCGTTGCGCACGAGGGACGCGGCGTTGCAGAGCTTTCGTATTGGTCTGCAAAATTGTAGATAGATTGAAGGAGAAGGGTATAGATGGAAGTTCCTTCAAAATCATTTGTTTATTTAAGGGCTGGAAAGCAAAAATCTGTCCCCCAAAAAAAATAAATTTGTTTTGTTCCCAAGCTTTTTGTTTTTTTTTTGTGTTAACATTTTTTTTTTTTTCCGTCGAAGACGGATGATTCATAGATATATCTAAAAAAAAATCAAGGAACAATAGATTTTGAAGTGCACTAGGCAGCTTCTTTTCAAGCTCATTCTACCATGCCTAATATAAGTAGTTAGTTTAACTCAGCCGTTTCAAAGGGTTAACCATTCCAATGAGCTTGATCATAACATGAACCAATTTGCGCAACTAGAGCCTGAATTGTGCCTTGGCCGACAAGCAACATTATAGAGGTATTCCAAACATTACTCCAAACCAGCTAAACAAATCAAACATATGGCCTCCGGTTTAAGAGACCCACCAAATGGTTTCACATAGAATTTGTTCACGTTATGTGCTTTCATCTTACATGTTTTGGTATCATTAATCTGTCTAAAGAGAGATCGATGCAAAAGAGAGGGAATACCAAATGAAAGCTAGCAAATACATTGTTGTGCAAAAATGACGAAATGTAGCACTGTTGGAAAATTGCTTGCTGAAGGAATACTATTAGATGCAGACGATTATGTGAAGGGATCAAGGGGAACGCTGGGGGGTAGAACAAAGAGCATTTTCAATGAAAATAATGTTACATTGCACCACGTAGAGGGATTGCATTTGTGATGTAGTTTGAGTGATCTTAGTTCTCACTCAATGTTTTGTTTTGAGTGGCAGCCACGCAAGGGCTGGCGCAGGTAGGCATCACATGGCTGGTCGGCGCGAAATTTCGCCACCCATAGGGCTCGTTTGGTTTGCGGGAAAAGAAGGGGGAAAAGTGTGGTCAACAGAAAAGTAATGAGATGCCTCTTGTTTGGTTGGAGTTTTCAAATGAGAGAGAAGGAAAAGTTGTATTTCCATGGGAATGTGATTCCCACATTTTATGGGAAAGTCTTTCCCATGAGAAACATGGGAAAGTTACTTTCCCATGAGGCGGGAATCACTCAATTTTTACTTTTTCCCAAAAAGTCCCTTCAGCATTAAAGAAGCATTAAAGAGGCATTAAAAATCTAATTTTTATTAAGGGCATAATAGGAATTATATATAACTTTCCTAGGAAAGTGAATGGCCAACCAAACATAAGCACCTTGGAAATTTGTCACTTTCCCATGGTCAACCAAACATGCCAAAAGTACTTTCTTAGGCATCCTCTTCCTAGGAATTTGTTTCCCAGGAATCATATTCCTAGGAAGGAAAATGCTTCCCGCGAACCAAACGAGCCCATAGTGGCTGCTGACCGAACTTCAGAGCTGGTGTTGCCCACACACTTCAACAAACGTGGACGACATGAAATATGAGACTATTAAAATAATATTAATGGTGCAATTTGTATGACCAGTGGTGACTCCGTGACTGCTGCTTGCTTAGCTTAAATTAAGCAAAAGAAAAGAGGATCAGGGGCTTATGGTTTAATTGGTTGAAATATACCACTCATAATGGTGATATTGTAGGTTCGAGCCCCATTAAGCCCATCCAACCTGCTTAATCAACGACTCCGGTAGTCATCGAGCAAAGAACATGGAGTAGTTTTAAAGTCTAGAAACCGGACATAACTCTTTATTTCTAGAAAGCCTCTACGCTACTAGCATTCAAAAGTCAACCAAATATATATATTTTGAACCCTCCGTGTGAGTACGTTACATTTAACATCACCGAAGCTACCAGTGGACCAATAAGTCCTCCCAGACTCCGTGTCCGAGCAGGGAGCATCCGATCTACACAATTTAATCGACGCTTGCATATTTCGAACTTGGAACCACTTGGTTGGAAGTAAGACAATGGTACCACTGAGCTACCACCTCAGTGGCATAGCAAAAAAGTTTTTAATATCTGAAACTGTGTTATATGGAGGCTATTATTTGCTATGTAACTGAAAATAGTGACAAATTACGGCAAAAACCCATTGCTTTACTTTTCTGTAACTCACCAGATAATGCTTTGGAATCATGCATCATTTTTGAATTGTTTTTGGGTAGAAAATTTTTATTTTAAAAAACAAACACTATATTTCATGAGAAGAAAACTGGGGATATGATGACTGTTACAATTGTTACATAATGTCACGTCCCCGCTTCCGCGGAGCACGTGAGGCACCTAGTGCCTACGTGGGGGCCATATGAGGGAGGAAACACGGGGCTCCCCTGCCAGATATTGTTCGGTTCCGGGGCTTCACGCAAGCGTCCTTCACCCCTTCCCGGTTTTGTTTTCTACCCAAAACGCGTCTGCAGGATTAGGAGACACCCGCCTCATATGTCCAGGCTCTAGAACGAGTCTTTCCGATGTGGGACTATTGGACCTCACATCCTTCCCACCATCGGACAAGAGCCATCCTCGGCTCTGATACCAAATGTCAAGTCCCCGCTTTCGCGGAGCACGTGAGGCACCTAGTGCCCACGGGGGGCTATATGAGGGAGGAAACACGGGGCTCCCCTGCCAGATATTGTCCGTTCCGGAGCTTCACGCAAGTGTCCTTCACCCCTCCCCGGTTTTATTTTCTACCCAAAACGTGTCTGCAGGATTAGGAGACACCCGCCTCATATGTCCAGGCTCTAGAACGAGTCTTTCCGATGTGGGACTATTGGACCTCACATCCTTCCCACCATCGGACAAAAGCCATCCTCGGCTCTAATACCAAATGTCAAGTCCCCGCTTTTGCGGAGCACGTGAGGCACCTAGTGCCCACGTGGGGGCCGCATGAGGGGGGAAACACGGGGCTCCCCTGCCAGATATTGTCCAGTTCCGGGGCTTCACACAAGCGTCTTTCACCCCTCCCCGGTTTTGTTTTCCACCCAAAACGCGTCTGCAGGATTAGGAGACACTCGCCTCATATGCCCAGGCTCTAGAACGAGTCTTTCCGATGTGGGACTATTGGGCCACACACATAATGTTAAAGATAATGATGATAAATCATGTACCATGACTGTCATGAAATTGGCAACTTTGATAACTCGAATTCTTATCTTGATGTCATGAATATTTACATCATAAAGGATGTAGTTCAAAGCCATGCATTGAACCTTTAACACAATGTGATTGAATTTGATTTCTATAAATGTTGATTATGATGGTTTCTTGAGATAATTTCATTTTACTTACATAGCTAATTGTCACTTTTCAGATAACTACATAGTTAATTGTCACTTTTCAGATAACTCCATAGAACATGATAAACCTAATACTAAACAAAGAAAAGCTTATTAGTCGATTGTATCAAGGAAATAATCCCCTTTGCATATTGTATCCATGAAATCTAAGTTGCCTACAACCTTCTAACCATTTTTTCATGACTTTTAAGTACATCAGAATTTAGCGTAAAGAGTTGGATCCATCTTATTTCATTGGGATCTGAGTGTTGGAAATAATCATTGCTTCCAAGCATTACTAACTAAATTAGCACAACATCGCACTATCATCATGACTAGAAGAACAACATCTTAAACACTTATTTGGTTGTTTCCCATTTCCTAAATACTAATAAGCAATAAAACATGAAAAATAACTCTTAGAACAGACAAGTCTCCCCTGCGTCTTAAGAAATTTCACCAGCAACCAGACAACCCCTAAGACAAGAATTTGATGCAGCTATATGCATCGTCCGAGATCTAATGTTAAACTCCATCGTCTCGTACCTTGCAAGGCATGGTTGCCATGAAAGCTTTTATTTGTATGCGTCTATTATTATTATTATTTTTTTGGGCCCCAGGGATGGGGTGAGGTGGTTGGGGTGCACCAAAGATTTCGTGGTGAAACTGGGACATTTGGACAACTAGGCCTGGTGGGCTACGAAGCCCAGCCTCTTCTTGGATTCACAGGCCGGAGTAAGCACTAGTCCAGCCCAATATGTTGGAAATTAAGAACACGCACGGTATCTCGTAAATGATGAAGAAATTATATCCTATTTCTAGACCTGCAAGTCCTCAGGTTCGCCACGTCAGCAATCTAATGAAACATGGTGTGAAGAGTCCAGATTCCGTCGGCGAATTAAACACCCTCCTTCTCCCTGTTCCTTTTCCTTCTCGTTCTGGAAATTGAAGGAAAACAAAGAGGCGACAAAAAGAAGAGCTTGAATTTCGAAATGCCCGTTGTCCGTCCTGTATCCACTCCCTCCAAATCCTAACCCTAGTCCTCTCCCTGATCGACCGCATGATGCCCGATGAACGGCCCCCGGGTCCCGATGTCCACCTCCATGTCCCCAGCTCCCCTCTCCGGCCCTCTCCCCTCCTCCTTCTCCTCCTCCGCCGCTGCCCGATCGTCGCCGGCGCCCCTCCAATCCCATCTCCCTTCTCCCCTCTCCCTCGGCCTCCTCCCCCTCCCCCCGGTTCCCGGCTCCACGCCCCGCCTCCCGCCATCCGGCCTCGACCCGGATGAGAGCGCGCCCATAGCGAGGGTGAGGCTGGCGGACATCGCGCCCTACGAGGGGGCGCCCGGCGCGGCCTACGTTAGGGCGGTGGAGGCACTGTCCGGGTCGCTTATGAGGCACAACGCCGTGGTGATCGAACTCGGGAGGGAGGAGGCAGTGGTGGTTCGGTGCGCGCTCGAGTCGGTGAGGATGTTCTTTAAAGCAAGAGCGCAGTGCAGGAGTGGCGGTGGGGGATTGGTGGGTTGGGGAAAAGTGGGCCGCGAGGTTTACATCTACCGCGCCGGGAGGTAGGAAACTGATGCAAAGTTGTATAAAAGTTAGTTTTTTGTGTCTTCTTTTTTTCTTTCTATTTTTTTCTGTCTTAATTTTGGCTCGCGATTGCTGAAATTATGGAATACGATGATGAAGAATTCGTTTCGGGTTAATTAATATTTTTAGCCGTGACTCTGATACTAAATACAGAAAATTGGAACTTTATTGTTCTAAAATGTTGGGGTCATTTCTTGGTGCAATGGTTAAAGTCTTGGGCTGACGAGCGCAATGGCGCAGGTTCAAGTCCCAGGGCCGCTACTTTGTGCAAAAAAAATTACCAATCCCAGCTCCTTGCAGCACCCTGGATTGCCAGGACCATAACTAGGTAATAGCCATTCCTTATTCTTATTTGAAAATTCATGGTTGGAAGCAACTTCTTGGTCAGATTACTGGAGTATTTGCTGACTTTGGATCAGTTTTGTTTCTTGAAGTGGCACTGAGTTATCACAATGGACAATTAGATGTGTATGTATCTGTATATATCCAGTCTTGAAGGTACAAACAAAAGGCATGGTTGTTCTAGAACTATTGTAATTATGAGTAAAGAGATTACCTCTGATGGATCTTTTGACAATGGGTCATTGTTGGTGTATATTTCTGTTTTGCAGATTGCCTTTACCAAATATTATTGGAGTTGTAAATTGGTGCATGCACATCTGGTCTAGGTGCATGCTTGTTTTGATGGTCGCTTAACTTCCTGTAACTTCAAATTTTTGGTCAGGTGTCCCTATGGGCCTTGAATAAATATTATCCTACTGTGAAAGGGTAGGTGGAAAATTAGTTCCTAATTTGAGTTAGATTACAAGCACTTTTATTTATTTGAAGAATAGGACATTCCCTTGTTCTGAGCAAATGTTTGATCTATATGTAGTTGCATACTAGTAAGTGTTATGGAGCGTTTAGGTGACTAGGAATTTCTTTCATGTTATGAGAAGAGGGCAGATCTCAAGAGGAGTCTAACTATGAGTTGAGCATAAGAAGTGACAGGAGCTGGATGGTGCATGATAAATTTGAAAATTAATCTTCATAACATTTTGGAACATTTATTTGTGCATTGAACAAACTTTTAAACCAAAGTTGATGGAGGTTTGAAATCAAAGGGAGAGGATTTGAATACTTCTATTTCAGAGAAGTTTAGCCTTGGATGGGAGCAAGCATTAGAAGTGGACTTATGCGCACAACCCTCGATCATTGGAATAAGATTTGCTCTCTAGTTTCTTGTATTACATGGGTTTATGCTTGTTCCCTTTTCTCAACTTACTTTTTTAATTTGTGTGTGCATTTTGCAAGCCACTTTTTTGACATTTCGCAAACACCATTATTTCTTCAAGACATCCCTGCTATGCATAATAACTATCAGAAATACTAATGGGCATCTTACATTTCTGGTTAGTTATTTCATAGAAAAGCTGGTTAAACAAGCTTAGACTTTTATGAATTGCTTGTTTAGGAGGTTTGCTTTTAGGGTTCTGTTTGCAGATGTGTATATATTATGTTTTATCTAGAAACATGTTGATGAGTGAAGCATGATAAATGGATTACTCTTTCAGGGTTTTTTTGGTTCTGTTAAGAATGTTCTGTCAACAATTTATTTGAGGTTTTGGACTAGTTTGTTACCTAGATCTTATCACCTCTTTGGTAATATGCTAAATTTTAAACAATAGAGGTGTGAGGCAGGTGGATAGGGGAGTTCTCGACGGCTAGGTGGTGCTCAACACCTAGGGAGGCACTCAGTACCTAGGTGCAAGGTGGGTGCTTGATCAAAACCACCGCTGCACCAATGGCAGTGGTAAAACCACCATCCCTTGCAGTGTTGCAGGCACCACCAGAAGCAGTATAACCACCATCCTTGGTGGTACTGTAGGAACCATTGACAACGGCAGAACCACCACACTCGGTGCTACTGCAGGCACCACTAGTTGCAGTTTAGCCATGGCGGTGTTGCAGGAACCACTGGCAGTAGCATAACCACCACCATTGCTGCTGATGGTAGCTCCATTCACGCCTTTGAAAAAAGAAGAAAAGAAAGAGGAAAATAGAAGGAAATAGAGGGAGAAAGCATAAAAAATAAGCTTACCTTTCCTTATCATTTGTTGCTTCACCACCACCTCCACTCTAATGGCTTCCTTGCCATGACGCCACCTCCACGTCTGCACCATCATGCTTCACTACCTTGTTCACTTCTTGTTGCTCATTACTCATTGCTCGCCGCTCACCGCCAACCAGCGGCACCCACCCACCAGGCCATCAGATTAGCTAGGATTTCATTGATAGGACGAGAGGAGGAAATGGGAGGAAGAGTAATTGGGAGGGATTAGGGAAGGTGAATGGGTAAAGTTGGAGACATTTGGGGTCCAGTAAGTGATGGTCCCTAGCTCATTAACCTAAACCTGCTTCATACCTAGCCTATGTGCATGCCTTGTGGCGTGCGGATTTCTGGGGTCAACTGGCCCAATTGTAGTGCTGGGTGCCCGGTGCCTAGGCAGCCGCCCAACCCATTATTTAAAACAATGGTAATATGGTTGTTGACTTAAAACCTTTATGCATGGAGAGGATTTCTTTGACTAGGTCTTCCAATATTGATGGATCTCCTTGGTCTTGTTATATGGATTTTATTAAGCTACTTTTTTTTCTTAGGCCTTGATAGGGGCGTGCACAATTGTAGGTTATTTTGGGTAATGTCAGGCATTATGTGCTCATGGGCCATATTTTACCATAGGCCTGCACTTTTTGTGGATTCTGTAGGGGATGGCTGATCACCTACATACAAGGGTTGGCCGATCACCTACATACAAGGGTTGGCCGATCAATTAAAAGTGATGCAACAATGAAACCTGACTAACTTAGTTCAGGGAGATTTTTTTGTTCACTTTCTTTTATGCCAAGTTTAAGATTCGTTTGCCCTTAAGCTATTAGACTATTATCTGACATACTTACAAGTGTGTAATTGTTTTGGTGTCTGAGGTGATGAGTCATGTTTTGCACCATCAAGTTCCATCAATCTGTGTGTTATGAAATTTGAACTATTCAACTGATGTACTTGCCCAAAGTTATATAGATAGTTATAGTTAATTAGAATGTCAAAATCAAAGATTTTGCTCCTAGTGTTTGTTCAGGTCCTCTTTGGATGTGCTTAAAATGACAAGTTGATGGGTGTTTGCTGGGTATTTTGAGATTTAATTTGCTCTCTCATGCACAATTTTTGATTAGGCACTCCAATGGCTTCAATGACTTTAAGGAGACAATTGTTTCTTCAAGCTTTGAAGGAGCCAGATGTGATGTATGTTGATATGACAATGATAGATCATGGATGATGTTGCAATGGTTCTGATGTGATGGAACATGTTGATGTGAGGATTAGCTTTCATGTCTTTAGAGATGGCATTGTAAGATGGACATGTTGGCTACAGATGGGACTAAGTGGATGAGTTGTTTAATAACCTTTTTTGAGGATAGTGTTTTGCTGAGAGTGTAGATGGATTGCTAGACTCCATTTTTCTGTTACCTTATGTTGATATTCTGCTACTTAGCTAAGTGCTTTTTCCTGTTGTTTTTGTAATACTTGTTTTTCGTACCTGAGCAACGTAGGAATTCTGTACACTTGTGTTCAAAGAAAATTAAGTATAGAAAGAGACATGGGTCCGCCTGTTGCTATGCACTTATCAGAGGTTCCAGGTTCAAACATGGAAAGTGGCATTCCTGCTGTATTTCTCAAAAAAAGAAAGCTAACTGTATATGTGTATGAACAGTCACCCCCTATATGATTGGATATAGGAAGTGGTGACTTGTTGTTCCTAACACTTCTGTCTGTGTTGGTCATTATCATAAATAAAGATGTATGGCACTATCATATCATAAATAAGGATGTATGGCACTATCTATTTTTAAGGCCAAAATATAAGAACTGGAACAATTTTGTAGAATACTTTACTTGATACAAGTGTTAGACAACATCAAACACTTTTAGTGGATGAAAGACAAATCCTTGATTTTCAAGCCACTTGATGCTTCATTATGCTGCCACTAGAGTTAAGAGAAGGGTTATTGTTTGTATTGATCGAATGCAAAGGTTGTAAAGTATAAACTGTGGCGAAATGTTTCCATGCATTTGTACAATATGTCATGATTTTTAAAAAATTTACTAATAATTGGGTGAAATATATATTTATATTAAGACATGATTAAAATGTTTTGTTTTGATTGTAATGCATGTTAGGGCTTTGGAAGATGGGGATTTTTCACCCCCATGCATGAGTGATGCTTTCGGATGCATGGGAAAGGCAGCTCGTGCTGCACTGTGTGCAATAGCAAGGCATCTTCGCCTACGCAGCGAGTAAGATAGCATTTGTGGATGTTAGTGTTGCATCTGGTTGAATTGTTTTTTAGTGATTTTCTCCTGTGAATGATAGTGAGAAATTCTGGCAGTGTTTTCAACCATCTGCTTGACGATACCCCACTACCTGCCAATGAGGTCTCATCATCAGTGTTGGTTGCAGCCTGTTCTCATGCCTCATTACAGAATGGCAAGGGGCATATTGGAGGAGGGAAATCTTTGGCTAATGAAGTCGAAAAAGGGTTGTTGACCTTAATTGCTTCTGACAGTCCTGGGATCCAGGTATTTAGCTGCTCCTTTCAGTAACATATGAATTTTGAGCAATTAGTAGTCATAAGGTTCTGGACTAGGCTTCACTTGCCAATGTTTCTCATTTATTTCTCTTCCCATTTTAGCTCTAAAACTTTTATAAATATAAGGAAGATAGCTGGTATGCTTTTCCATCATACATCATTATTTCACTGTTTTTACATTTGGCTACTTGCGTTCCTTGAGATCATTTGCTTAGTTACTTCTTTGATAGGTTTGTGACCCAAATGGTCATTGGTACCTAGCAGATGGGGCGTCAGGTCCTGGTGACCTATTGTTGGTTACGGGAAGGGCACTTAGTCATGCTACTGCTGGTCTTCGCCCAGCTGCCTCATATAGGACTACTGCTGACTCTTGTTCAGGAATGATGAATGGTGGAAGGTTTGAATTTACTTTAATCTGGCATTAATTTATGCACATAATTTTGCTTAACCTTGACCCTTTCTATATGCAATAATAGTGTACTGTCAAGTGTCAAGCGGACAATTCATGACTTTGTGCACTCAATTGATACTTGATTTATTCATAATACCTGACTTATATTGTCTTTCTTTTTGTAGGGCATCACTGACATTTAGACTAATGCCTCAAAGCAATGCTATATTGGATTGCTCCCCAATTGCAGCTGCTGGCCATGTAATCCCACAAAGTTACCAACCAATATCTGTGAGCCAGTTTATGGATGACTTGTCTACTGAAGAAGATGTTGCGTGCACCCATCCTGATAATACTTATGTGAGTTTACTATTTTAAGCATCTCCTATCTTCATATGTATTGTTTTTTCTTTTCCTTTCACTTTGTAAACTGTCTAATACTTAATTGTGACATGGGAGAAAATAGGAGATGCTGCTCTATATTGTTTGACTAAAAATTCTGGGACATTATAATTGCCATTGTTATAGAAGACTGATATCCTAACTAGTGGAGGTTCAAAAAGTTTGTACCAGTTCTATCTATGACTACTATCGGACAGTTATGGATGAAGCAAAAAAGTATAAAAATTGAGCTTCAATTCTAGCTAGAAACTAGATAAATCATTTCAGAGTTGGCTTCTGTGGATATCCAAGAGTTGATCCAAAGTAAAGAATTTATGTCAAACAAGAAAAACAACATTTTTCTGGTTGGAGCCAAAAGTGTTAGGCTTCTAGACTTCTAGGGCTAGGAGAGTAGGGACATGTCTAGGTGGGATTTTGGATAAAAGAAAACATCTGAAAAATCTAAGGAACATAAGAGGGATTTATGACAACTGATATAAATTGCATCTTCTGATATTGTTAGTGCTTCACAACTTTATAATCACCACATAGAATCTCATAATGATCTTGAATAGCTGAAGTTGGAATCCTAGATGAAGAGAGTTTAAAGAAAGGAGGTCTAAACAGAAGTGAAGAAAGAGGGATGCCAGTTCAGTCTGTTGTAGTAGAAAAGCTGAGGATGAAAAGAAGAAAGAAGAGCAAGAAAACAAAAAGAGAGAGAACAGAGGAATGTTGCTAGAATTTGAGAAAAGAATGAAGACAAAGCTCATCATGTTACTTGGTGTTCCTATTCCATCATCATTTTCTCTTTAGCAAAACCAGAACTCATAGATTACCTTGTACTTTTCTCAAACTTAGGATTACTTTATGCCCTTTAATGGCTTATTGCTTCATGTTTTCTCGGTGCATTACTTGTAATCCCTCATTAATAACGATTACATTATGACCTGTTGCTTGATGACGTTTTAGGGAATAGAAAAGATAATGTATTTGTGCATACGGTCATATCCTTTTGTTTTTATCTGGTCATGTTCACAGCATTCCCGCACCCTCACCACTACATACAAAAATTAAGATAAATGGATTAGAATAAGTAACAAGCAATTCTAAATTGCTAACATTATCCAATAATGTTAATGAGCTATAAGGAACATTCTCATCATATTTTTTTTGAATAGAATGTGTAGTACTGTTTCTAGCAGGTTGTAATCCATTTCATTATGTATCACATGCAAGCGACTGTCTCACAATTTTACCATGACAGTAAGCATTTTTTGCATATTGGTAACATATAACTGATTTCTAGCATTTCCCTTTCTGTTTGTGCTTCTCTCTTAGGTGGCGTGCAATGATCACGATCTCGTTCGGGAACCATCATTGAGAAGTGTCCTTTCAGACCCTCTATCGTAAGTTTCTACATTTATATTTATTTATTTTTAAATGTTTTCTCATCACTTCTTTTTGCAAACCACCGTACCAGGGAGGAAGATGGAAAGTCTGATTGGTTCCTGTCATTTGTTGACATTATTTTGTCACCTATCGCATAATTTTCAAGTCTGCCACATAAGTTCAATTTCATGACAAATGGTACAATTTTATCTGTCACTTATTTCAGTAAATGGGTATCCATTGTTGTTCTACATTCAGTGTCATCTTCTACATATCCAAGATCTCATGGGATAAGCCAATAACAGAACTAACATGATTTCAGATAGTCATAGTACCTTGTTCTTTTGCATTCCTCAAAATGAATCTCTGGTCTAGTTATCCATTGACCTGTTTTACCTGTAATTGCACCCTTTTGTAGTTTCTCTTATATTATCTTTTGTTCAGTCCCTGTTTAACAACTTCTAGAAAAACAATTTTCATCTTTCCTTTTCTTTGAGATATCATGTCCCTGTTTCATTATTTTCATCAATTTTGTAGTTTGAATTATATCAAACTTAGTGCAGCTACATTGATCTACATCTCTAGTTTCATCTTTTCAGTCTTGAGTGGCTTGAGTGGTGTGTAGATCTTCTTGACCTTTTTTATAAAATCATTAACAGCCAATATACCTTTTCTCAGCTCAGTTAAAGCCAGACATATTTTACCTTGGTCTCATTTTGTTCTTGTGTATCTTGATCTTTTGCCACTCCTTGAGGAAGATGTTCAAGAATCTAGATAACCTTTTCCTCTAGTTTCCATTTGAACCTCAATATTTTACAATAGCATTTCTTTTAGGTAGCTTCTTTACCTTTTAAAGTTTGAACTCTTCATTCTTCTATATGAGTAATGCATGCTGCAGAATGGATGGGTTTGCATATTTTGGTTGTTATCACATGAAACTAGGGCACTTAAATTTATTCAAATGCTATTTTTTATGCTTACGTTTGGCAGAGTAGAGAAGCTGCAGGCATTAATCGACTTTGGCTGCTTGTCAACAAAGTGATTTTTGGATGATTTGTGCCCAATTTTGTGCTTCTGCTGACATGATACAGTTTCTCATGGATTTATTTCGTCAAATTCTGTTGTTACAGGGGTGCTTTCCTTGAGGATGCTATGGTTGTCTCTTGTGGACATTCATTTGGTGGCCACATGTTGAAGAAAGTCATAGAAATGGTATGTGTGGATCCTTCTCTTTCAGTCTTCATCTATGCTCTGAATGATCAGTATATGAAGTACACTGATACAATTTTAGTAATTGAACTAAAATTGTTACTTCTTAGATTAGCCTCCAATAAGAAACAGAAAATAACTAGCCAGATAACATAGCACTTGTAGGAGAGAAAGTGAGAGCAAAACTGAATGTTGTTAACTTGGGTAAAGTTGTGGGTTCTCAATTTAAAGTGGAATAAAGGTTGCTGACTAGTAATTGCTCTCCTTTAAACTGCAAATTTTTGAGAAGAGTCAGTATAGGTTTGTAGAAGCAGAAATGGCACAAGAGGTAAAATTGAAGAATATTGGCAGTTGAAAAACAGCGACATTACTGAATTTAAGAGGATTGTAGGCTGAAAGACTTAGGGCTAGTTATTGGCTTTATCTGGAAATGCATATGTGATTTGGGAAAAAAAGTCTTTAGAAATATTCCAGTCACTACCACCCAGGGTATAATCTGCAACTTTGGTGGTATTGCTGCAGTGGGTGCTATTTTTTCTTCAGCAAATTTCTAATATAAATTCGAAAATTCATGTCATGTTGTATATTTTTACGCTGGCTTCTTTTAAATCTATTGTTTCATATCTTCCAATTTCTTTGTTTAGCGGAACATATTATCTGGATAAAGAAATAACTAATGTATTGCTCTCTTAATATTTTCTTTCTCAATCAGGCTAGGTGTACTCTATGCAATGCAGAAATTGATCCTGGGTCCTTGGTCCCTAACTTTGGTACATGCTGATCTTGTGCAAGATTTTCCAGTAAAGCTTGGTCCTCCTATATTTCTGACTAATTGTTAACTTCATGTATTCATCGTATTTTCTTACAGCTTTGAGAGTTGCAGCTACAGCAGTGAAGATGGAGGATGACAGGAGACTGTTCCATAATGCTGCAGTCCGAAAACGCAGGAAAGAAGTTGGTGAACAGATGGATGCCCTGAAGAGACTAGGCAAGGTACATATCTGATGATCCATTGCAAAAGGCTGTATTTGATGGCCAAAATAATTTCTATGATTGTTAATTCTTTTTTATTTGTTTTGTAAAATTATCAGGAAAATGGTGAGGTGCCAGCTGATGGTGATGGCCCTAGACTGCTAAAAGGAGTTCAATATCCATTTGCAGTAAATGAGAAAGTGTTGATCAAGGTAAATTCTTTTGTGACAAGCCTGTCGTCATAAAGTTACTATTTGTTCTGTAGTACGATGGACTTATGAAGAAAACATGCTGACAGTACAAAGTATACAGGGAAACAGGAGGACTCCTGACAAGTTT
Organism: Phoenix dactylifera; assembly: GCF_051530095.1. Lineage (NCBI taxonomy): Eukaryota > Viridiplantae > Streptophyta > Magnoliopsida > Arecales > Arecaceae > Phoenix > Phoenix dactylifera. The sequence continues at coordinate 19,282,442 of NC_143205.1, forward strand.
GTTGGAAAGGAAGCAGTGATCACATCCCAATGCTTGAATGGCTGGTAAGTTTGCGGGGTTTTTGTAGTTTTAAGTATATTATGTGTTAAGTTGAAAGCTTAACAAATCTCTAAAACCATGTATCTAATTATAAATTTACTTGCAGGTATCTCCTCAAAATTCTTGACAGTGGAGAAAGTGTACGCCTTCAATACCGCTCTCTCCAGAAACTCCTGTGCTCTCAAGCTGATGACAGGGCACAGCCACAGCCGTTGCTTCAGAGTGGCAGTTGACAGAATTACATTGATGCTTTTATTGCATCCTCTGCCTGCTCTGGTCATGGAGTTCCTCTCTTTGGCCGGTTATTGTACATTTTTGGTCTGGTCCCTGTGTACCTGCTTTTCTTGTTGAAGATTTTTCTGCCAGAGAGGAGAAAGAGAAGGGGAAAGAATGCAGAAAAATCCCTCAAATCTCGTGGAAAATCAAAGGCCAGATTCACCGAGCTCCTGTAACCAGCAAATGATGTTCCATGCAACTGTCACCTGCTGCTGCGTGCAATAGATCTCAAGGACAAATGAAAGTTAATACTAATCGTGATACACAGAATCCAGTCAAATGAATAGTAATGTTGATGTCGAAAAGCATGTTGGTTCAAAAAGGCGATTACTTCTAGTTAAAGTATAATTTGTTGTTCACAGTTGTTTCGGTTGTCTTGTTGATATGCGTTGGTGCTCACTGAATTCATCTCTGGGTTTGCAATGAGGTATCTCCAAGATGATCCAACCATGCAGCCAAAATCACTACTAGTCTTAAAATGAAGTTTGCTGCAGTAATGTTACTGTATATTATCAAGCCTTAAGTTTTTTTTTATGATTCTTTGCACCAACATCTACCTTCATCTGGAAAACGGGCAGGTTCTTAACTGGCCTTGGCCAACACATTGATTAGAGTAGACGTCATCCAGGCCGGAAGTTGCAGCGGCAATCTGGAGCATTTTTTTTTCTCTTTTTTTTTGATATCCAGGGTAAAAGATAAGCAAAGACATTATGTTCGCTGTGGTCCCTATTACACTGTATGTTGTAGCACCAAGTTCAATCAGAACTCTGCAAGTAAGCATGCTTTGGTGAGATGTAGGTGCTCTTTCTGACATTTTGATATCAAACATAGATGCCATAAGTTCCCTCTGTTGTTCATCCAGTCTGCAAATGTTGCATTCAGCTGGAATAGCATACTCCCTTCCAGCTCTTTCAGGGGTTCTCATGATCGGTAGCTAAAATTTTATGTCAAGCTTCCAGGTAAGTACTAAGCTGCATCCTTGAACAGTTTGTAGCTAAAATTGGCTCGACTGCACGGACGGAGACGTGTTAATCACCATAATTTAATCAAAAGCGACAGCCATCCGGAGACTCCAAGTATTTTTTTATTACGAGACATGCGACACTAAAGACCTTCTTGGCTTTCCTCTCGTAAGAAACTGCATGTCTCGACTTACGTACTCCAAGGAAGTCGCTCCACGAGAATGACATTTTCTCGCGAGTGCGGGAATTTTTATGATTTCTCTGCCGTAACATTTGCCAGTTTTAAACATACTTTGGGGAGTTAAAAACAAAATTATAAAATAATAATAAAAACTATAGTATTATAAATTATAAAATTTAAGATATCAGATAGTCGAGATGAATGTTTGTTTGTATTAATTAGAAAAAAAAATTGAATGAGAAATAAGTGCATGAAAGAAGTTGCAGGACTTAAAACAATATAATTAAATATTAGTATGCATATGTACAGCATAAATATAAAAAAATAAAATAAATAAATTATATTTGTTAGATATCAAGCTGATCATAGGCTCAAGCTTTGAATTTAAGTTATAGTTATTTTTAGTTGGATCGAGTCTATTTAAAATTTAACATTTTCTGAGTTCAAGTTCGAATCATGGTCGGCTATAATTAGAAAGTATAAAAATAGAAAAAAATAACTTATAATAACATGGTGAAAAAAAAGAGATAAGAATAAAATATAAAAACACTCCGTGAATAAGTATTTATAAAATTATCTTCGAGAACGACTTTGATGGTTATGACCATTTAAATCAACGTACGGGCGTCGTCGAAAACCTAGGCAACGAGATCAAGTAAATGACGCTCATGGATTCCTATGGGTCCACACCAAGAGGCGAAGCCACATTTCAACAAGCAACGCGCACGCACATTTTAGTTTCGGTCGGGGGAAAACAACTGGCCAGCGTTAATTTTTTAACTCCCCCACACCATTGCTGTGATGGGCCACGAGAGTAAGACAAACCCTCGCAAGTCGCAACCCCCTCAGATCTCGAACACTCCTAGAGTGGACTCAACCCCTCTTCTGCCCTCCTCGAAGAAACGAAGGAAAAGAACGCGCAATGGGCTCGCCGGCCTCTTCATCCTCCTCCTCCTCCGGCGACGGCGATAGGAACACCGGCAGCGGCTGGAGGAAGAAGGAAGATTTGGGTTGGATCGAGTGGGCGAGGGGCTGGTGTAGTATCGTTGGTGAGTTTCTTTTCCAGAGGATCGCTGCCAGCCATTTGGAGAACCCTCTGCC